>NC_058131.1:73954896-73987665 GCF_016433145.1 Gracilinanus agilis
TCTCTCTCTCTCTCTCTCTCTCTCTCTCTCTCTCTCTCTCTCTCTCTCTCTCACACACACACACACACACACACACACACACACACACACAAACACACCACACAATTTGAAAGATACCAAGATACCAATCTTTATTTGCCCATTATTCCGGAAAAACAAGAACCTGGGTAAAGGCATCTTTTCTAAATATGTTTCTTCTATTCAGAAATGCTTTTCCTTAGATTTCTATATTTTAATGATAACTTTGGTAGGATTATATTCATAGGTTACATTTCTCCTCATATTATACTTTGTTCTCTTTGATAACAGCACAAAGATATTGTCAACAGATGTGAAAGTTTACAGATCATTAAATTCTCCTCCAAAATATCTCCTCAAAAAATGTCCTGGTGTCAAAGGGTCTCTTCTTTCCCATCTGAAGGAATTGTTTTTAGAACAATTTTGTCCCAAACTGCTAACTTTGTCACTTTTCTTCAATGTGCAATTAACCTGAGAGTTTCAGGAGAAAGGGACTGCCATAAGCCCAATTACACCAGAGCTTATCCTTGCATCTGTGTCCAATCATAAGTTCACCTGCCAGACTACTTTTTCTTCTCCAAAGTCCTTCATTTTTTTTAAAAGACATTGAGTCTGAATAACTTTGGCATTGACTTTCCAGCACTACGTTTACTTTATAAGGTACAAATAAATGCAATGTGACTATTTTACTACTTCTTGCTTAAAATGTTCTTTCTGCCCCAGTGCTTTTGCTAATGGTCATCCTGTTGCTTATAGGGAAGTTCTAATTCTTTAACCGTCAAGTCTTAACCAGGCTTCAAAATTTATTAGAGAAATTTCACGGTGAGATAGTAAATTAAATTGTTACTAATTTTAAATTTGTTTAGCTATACATATGTATATAAAATTCAAAGTTAATTGATTTGAATAGTATGGCAGCTCTTTTTAAAATTTTCTTTTTTTTCTTAATTTAAATATAATTCTGACAAGATCATAATCTGATTATACAACAGAAAGTTGTTTTGTGGATAACTGCCAAATTAAAAAAAACTCATATGTTCTTTTAAAATTTAAATATTTCCTTCTTTATTTCAGAACTTAGTTTTTACTATGTTTAGCACCTTTCAGTCCCTTTTTCCCCTCCAAAGAAAAATTTTATGGCATAAAGATATAAAAATATTTTAAAACCTGGAAAGCTCTAGTCTTCTTAATTCCTTGTTTTTAAATCATCATTTTCCATATATTTCTTTCCATCCTCATATTTTCCACATTTGCATTCAAATTATTAAGTGTCAGAGTCTGCATTCATTCACTTTCTGGGTCTCATCAGATTCTTAATAGTATTTCTCTATCAGTTCCTTGTTAGTCACTGTATTATAGTGTTTTTTTTTCATGATGTTCTTTTAAAAGTATTTAATTATTACTGTAATAAGTAATAGCCAAATATTCCATGAAATAACATTTTTTGTTGTCTTTGGGCTTATGATATATGTCCCATGACAAGTCTTTTTTTTTTTGCCTCTTGACAGAGTCCCTATGAAACACATTGACATTTACCTGAAATTGCTTTTTCATTCTAGTTTCATTTATAATAAGAATGTCAAAACTGATATGATTCAAGCTCATCCAGCAAAAAGTCCATTTGTTGGTCATTTGAAAAGGACTCAAAAGTTTGAGTAACAATAGTCAAATAGAAGTTTATTGATGATATGAAAAACTGTGATTCTTAGCACCCTATACTTCATTTTCCTTCACTTTACCTTCTTTCACTGCAAAAGCAGTCATTCCCTAAGAAACCAAATTAGATTTTTTTTGTTTGCAGTTGTTGCCAACAAGTTCACAAAGTGATGAAGCTACTAATGATGGACCTCACCTTAATTATTTTGATTGGTTCTCAGAAAACAGATAACCCTGGCTATTCTCAAAATATTATCATGGTTGTTAAATCTACATTGGCATAACCTTCAAGAATTTGATTTGAACTTTTCACTATGAGGTTCTGAGTAGAACTTTATGCCCTTTCTTCAAACAAATGGCAGATTATAAGGGTATATGATTGTAAAAACAATCATTTGCAGTTCCTTTTCTGTGTTTGGCTTAACTGTTTTCTAAGATTATTTGTTATTGCTGGATTTTATTTGTTCTGTATAAAAACATTGATCAATTTAGAAAACTATTTAGACATAAAACAACAAAACAATATTACAAATATTTCAAGGGATGTTTAACTTCATCCTTTATGATTAAAAAAAGTTACCAAGAAATCATCAAAGCTGCTTTCAAAAATTGAAAAAAAAATATTGTTAAATCATTGGAAGGCTTTATTGATCATAGCAAAAGTTACTATTTACATTCTTAATATAAAATAAAGTTATAAATATAAAAGGTTACTGATATCTGTTTTTAAGTCATTATATAATACCACAATATAATGAATATGTTATAAAATTCTAAAAAAAAGCATAAGTAATGACTTCCTACTGAAGTTTCATCTTCAAATAGTTGAAATATCAGCCTTCATTCAAAAACTTTAGCCTCTTTATATCACTAAATCCCAGTCAACATAAAAAACATTGGTTAAAGACCTGTGATATATCAGCTATTGTTGTTGCTTCTGGGGATAAAAAGAAAGATAAAAAAATACTTACTATGCTCAATGAGCTTACATTCAATTGAAGAATACAATATGTTTTAGGAGATGCAAATAGAAAATTAATTTAAGAGCTGAGCAGAGTGATCAAGGAACATTTCAATGTTAAAGTGACACAGGACCAGATTGATGACCTTGAATTTATTAGCTAGACTGACTTAGCGTTACACAAAATAGTCCTATTTGACTAATTTTTATGAACTGCTGCTACAAATCATGGATACCATTATTCTTTAAGAGAGTATCTTGAGTAACCTTTCAGTAGATTTTTCCACTTTCATAAATAAATAGGCAGAGAGACGTACAATTTTCACTGAATATGGATATAGAAGAAAACATTCCTTTCCCAGAGCTAGATAAATCTAAATATAAATTTAAAAAGAAAAAAGTAAATGAGATAAATAATATCTTTAAAAATTATAATGTGATAGACCCCTGAAAAAAATGAAGGAGAATAGAAAGGTATATTTTTTCTTTTCACCTTTACATGACAACTTTACAAAAAGTAATTGATTAGAGCATAAAACTTCATAAACAAATGCAGAAAAGCAAAAATATTCAGTGCAACTTTTTCAGGGACAATAAAAATGTACCATGATGCAATAAAATTGTAATTTCTAAAAGGCCTTGTAAGGATGAATAAAAATTAAGTGAACCATAATCTAATACCAAAAAATGAGTCAAAGAAAAATCATAGTAAGAAATTAATTTTATTAAAGAGTATGACAACAATGGAAGAACATATCAAAATGTGTGGTACAGGGGCAGCTGGGTAGCTCAGTGGAGTGAGAGTCAGGCCTAGAGACAGGAGGTCCTAGGTTCAAACCTGGCCTCAGCCACTTCCCAGTTGTGTGACCCTGGGCAAGTCACTTGACCCCCATTGCCCACCCTTACCAATCTTCCACCTATGAGACAATACACCGAAGTACAACGGTTTAAAAAAAAATTGTGGTACATATCCAAAAAGTACTCAAAGGAAAATTTTATATTTCCATATATATACTTCAATAAAAAAGTGAATTAAGAGATGAATGAACTAGGAATGCAACTAAAAATAACCAGGAAATTAACAAATTAAAATTCCTAGCTTGAACTCCAAATAGGAAATCATAAAAATCAAATTTATTTATGAAAGGATAGAATTGAAAATAAAAATAAAAAACACATTGAACTAAAAAAATAAATGTTATCTGGAGAAAAATAAAATTGGCAAATCATTGCCTAATTTAATTTAATTAAAATAAAGAAGACATATAAGTTCCCCATATCAAAAATGAAAAATATTAAATTAACCAATGAAGAAAAATTAACTATTAGATATTATTTTGCTGAATTATATGACAGGAAGACTATGAAGATAAGTGAAAATGGATGAATATTTACAAAATATAAACTTTCCACATGGACAGAAAAGGAAATACAATACTTAAATAACACTATATATCCTGGCTATGACTATAGCTGAACACAAAGGCTTTGGTAATACAAGTAAAAATGTTTTTCATTATATAGGGCAAGATCATCATAATTTTAATTTTCTATAGTTTCTACTCATTATTATTTCTTGGATACAGCTCCATAAGAATGTAGAACTCTGCATCTTTTTAAGAATGTACTTCTCTGAAAATATTAGTACTATTTTAGATGTAATCCATCTATTCTCCAATGATATGATTTTTATTTAAGACCCTGAAGGACAATGATTTTGTGCTTTTTTTGCCAAATCTATTATCACTATTTTCCTATAGTCTGTACCATCATATTGTCATCTTGTTCCCAGACTGAGTTTTAAAATTTAGATTGTCAACTAAATCTATAGTCTGGCTCTTTTGAATGTTTCTATTATGTAGAGGATGGCAGCATGGAATCCCTGCAAAATACAGGGTCAGCCTCACCCAGAATTCCAGGGGACCCCCCCCCCCGGAGAACATGGGTGAGGGGACAGTTGAGAAGGCTTTGGACAGTTGCTTCCTGGGGGTTGAGGTGAGCGGATCACCTGTTTAGTGCTCCTGACTTGGGGGGTTCACCTGAGTGGCCATTGTGGCTAAGCCATCATGGTTTCTACTCAGGGGTTAGCCTGCTTTGTAGGGTTAATCTTTATCAACATCAATATAATAACTATTTAGTGATTTAGAGATTAGAAATATTCATTATTAGCAAGAGAGCCAGTTTAGTCAAGTGCCCTTCACTCCCTCCTGTGGGAGCAGGGAGTGGAAGAGTAGTTTCAACCTAACAGATCAGGGTCACCTTTTCCTTATTCAAAACCTAATTACCCCCTCTAGCTTTTCCCTTTTCCTTCTTAATATAAGCTTTACCTACAATATCTGTGCCTGGGAATTATTTGGGGATACTCACAGCTCATAGTTATTGTCTAGCTTGAATCCTCTCAGCTGCCAGTTTTAAGAAGATCAGATCAATCTCAGTCCTCAACATTTAGATAACTAGCTTCTTCTTCCTCTCAGACCTGTGGGGAATATAAATTAAAGAAAGGGAACATCATTGGGGTTCAGCCACAACAAAAACTTGCCAGAAGTAACTCAGATTGTCTCCATTTTCCAACTGAAACCTCAACTGCTTGCAGGGAGGGGTTTGAGAGCCACGAGTGTCTAACCCCCTCCCTTCTCACTGAAGCCTGTCAGTCAGTGTCTGTGACTTGGTGGTAACTGGTCCTGGCATAATTTTCTGCTTCCCCAAAATGTTTGTTATTATCAACATAACAGTTTCTCAATTTAAAATCATCCTAGAGGTGTACCTGCTACTCAGTAAATTGATATTCTTCTCAGATAATTGAAATTCACTTGAGGACAGTCATAATGCTTTTTCACTTTTTTCTGCCTCAGTTTATACCTCCTGTCTCAGCCAAAACTCTGTTAAAGGACTGGGGTGATGACTCTTGAGAATTTACATAGTGATAGCATGATAAATATGGGATAGTTGAGTGAGGACTGTCTAGAAATTAGGCTGAGTTCAACTTTCAGCTTAAATGTTTATTATTCTTGTTTTAACCTAGGGATGAATCAATTCTCTTTGATGAATCAGTTTCTGTATAAATGATACTGTAATGCTCAAAAATGTGCATTGGATTTGGCACATATAGTCCTGTTTCATGCTATCTTTGTTTTTTGGGCAAGTCATTTTCTTTCTCTTGGCCTCAGTTTTTGCATCTACAAAATGGACTTGGGGGAGGTTGGACTCTGTGACTTGAGAAGGCAATCTAGGTCCAAATTTAAGTTCCTATATTCTGTATTTATAATAGCTATTTCTCAGAGTTTATTGAAGAAGTATTTATTACATCCTTACAATGTACCACAAAAAACCCCTGTATTAAACACTAAGGATACACAAATACAAAAGTAAGAATGCCTCTAATTAAGGAACTTACATTATAATGGGAGAAATAACATAAAAAAAGAAGTTTCAGATATGTCATAGAGAAAGGTTCCATTGTCCGAGGAGTACTGAGGCAAAGAGATGTTGATGGAGATCCTTGATTATAATTTTTACCTGCAAAAATTGCATTGGTTTCTGATTTTGAGCCAGTGGACAGAACTAAGTACTTGAGTTGTCAGAATTTTCATTACTGAGTTTTTAGTAGCTTTGAGCTTTGGTTGTCGAGGAAGATTTGCCAGAGCTGAAGCATCTATCTATGATTACTGTAAGTATTGGGAAATACTGCTGGTGGTTTAGGTTCCCTGGCAAATACTTCCTCCTTTCTCTCCCTCAGGGCAACTTGTTCCTTTTTTTTTAATAATTTTTATTTTTTAGAAAAGTTATCATGGTTACATGATTCATGTTCTTACTTTCCCCTTCACCCCCTGACACCACCCCTCCATAGTTTTAACATGTGTCATCGATCAAGTCTTATTTCCAAATTGTAGATAGTTGCTTTGCTGTGGTAGTTTCAAGTCTACATCCCCAATCATGTCCGCCTCAACCCATGTGTTCAAGCAGATGCTTTTCTTCTATGTTTCCTCTCCTGTAGTTCTTCCTCTGAATGTGGGTAGGGTTCTTTTCCATAAATCCCTCAGAATTATTATGGATCATTGCATTGCTGCTAGCACAGAAGTCTATTACATTCTATTTTACCACAGTGTATCAGTCTCTGTGTGCAATGTTCTTTTGGCTCTGCTCCTTTCACTCTGCATCAATTCCTGGAGGTCTTTCCAGTTCACATGGAATTCCTTCAGTTTCAGTACAATAATATTCCATCACCAGCATATACCACAATTTGTTCAGCCATTCCCAAATAGAAGGTCATACCCTTGTTTTCCAGTTTTTTGCCACCACAAAAATCACGGTTATAAATATTTTCATACAAGCCTGTTTATCTATGATCTTTTTGGGGTACATACCCAACAGTGGTATGGCTGGATCAAAGGGCAGGCAATCTTTTATAGCCCTTTGATTATAGTTCCAAATTGCCATCCAGAATGGTTAGATCAGTTCACAACTCCACCAGCAATGCATTAATGTCCCAATTTTGCCACATCCCCTCAAACATTCATTAGTCTCCCCTACTATCATTTAGCCAATCTGCTAGGTGTGAGGTGATACCTCAGAGTTCTTTTGATTTTCATTTCTCTAATTATTAGAGATTTACAGCACTTTCTCATGTGCTTATTGAAAGTTTTGATTTCTTTATCTGAAAATTGCCTATTCATGTCTCTTGCCCATTTATCAATTGGGGAATGGCTTGGATTTTTTATACAATTGATTTAACTCCTTGTTTATTTGTGTAATTAGACCCCTGTCAGAGTTTTTTGTTATAAAGATTTTTTTCTCAATTTGTTGTTTCCCTTCTGATTTTGGTTGCATTGTTTTTGTTTGTACAAAAGCCTTTTAATTTAGTATAATCAATCATTCTATTCACATTCAGAATTATAATTATCGGTAGTGTTTTCCCCAACATTTTGGTATCTTCTCTTAGTTCTACCCCTTCTTCTTAGGCTATTTCCTTTTAAACCAGTAATTTGTTTTAAACCAGTAACCCTTGTCCCCTCCCTTGATTTATTACCCTTTTTGATTTGGGGTCATCTTTTTCTAATTGCCCAATTCTAGCCTTTCGAAACTGGTTTTCAGCTATAATCTTTTGGTTTTCCTTTTCAATCTGGTCTGTTTGGTACTTCAAGGCTTCCAGCTGGTTATTTCTGGTCCTCAATTTGCTTATCAATTCATTTGATTTCTGAGACTCACTTTCTAATTGTGAAATTCTGCCTTTTAAACTGTTATTTTCTTTCCAGTTCTCTAGCATCTTTCTCATAATCTCAGATTTGAATTCTTCAAAAACTTGTGACCAGTTTTCATTTTTGGGGAAGGTTTGAATATGATTACTTGATTGTTCTCCTCTGCTGTTAGCTCTGTTGTCTAAATTTTTTCTTTGTAAAAGTTGTCGAGTGTTAAAGATTTCTTCTTGATCTTTCTCTTCTGGGGTTCTTGTCTCTGGCTTGCTATTGTTAGACTAGTGCCCTCTCAGCTTTATCCTCACGCCCAGTCTGTCTGCACTCTTTGGGCTCCTGAGGTCTCAGGTCTAGTTGTTCTCAGGGCCAAGCCTCCTTGTGGTTCCCTTGCTTTTACCTCTGCCAGAAGCTCCTTAACAGACTCAGGGAGCTGCTTCCACAGTCTTGCACCCCTCTGCAATGGGTCTCCACCCAAAGTTTGTGCCTGTAGTCAGGATCCACATCTACAGCTGAGACTGTGCCTGGGCTCAAGGTCTGTGTTCAAAGTCTTTAGCCTCTTGGGGTCTTAAGTCTTGCTGCTCTCAGAAGCAGGCCCTGGTGACCCCAGGTAGCTTCCAATGACTTAATGGATGCCCCAAACTTGCTCTAACTCTTGTGAGCTGGCTTTGGTCTTGTAGGTGGTGTGGGGTGAGGGGCTTGCTCACTTCGTGTTTTAGTAGAGCTTTTTCACCCCCTTTTAGCATGGAAATGCCCTGAACCCACGTACCTTCAATGCTGAGCCCTGTTGTGGGGTCCCTTTGTTCTTCTGAATTTGTTTTTATGTCCCCTTGAGGAGTCCTATATGTTTCAGTTAGGAGAGGTTAAGCAGCTGCTTTTTACTCTGACGCTATTTAACCCAGAAGCCCACTTTGTTGCTTTTTTGCTCCAAAAGTGATCCTGGGTTGGCCATTGCAGGGGAAATAAATAAATAAGGGGATCCCTTATTTAGAGATGTTGATTCCCTGTAGGACAACTTTAGGGCAAGGGTTGGAAGAAGAAGAGACAAATTTGAGGACAACTAGACCAGTGTGACATAGATAATGAGGTTCTGAGGATGCATTTGTACTTATATTTTTTTTCCTGACTCCAAATGGTCCTTCTATACCATCTAATTGGTTAGGAATGTATATATCTAGATACAAACATTTATGAGTGTATGGATACACAGAAACACTAAAGTGGGAAATAAACATTTAGTGAGTTATTGTGTGCCTGGATCCATTTTAAGCATTTTACAATTGATGTATACATACATACATGCATATATAGTATATAATGTGTTCAGGTTGCTCTTAGGGATTCTGTGGATGCCAGGGGATAGTACTTTCCCTAGGACCTCAAGTTTCACATTTTAGCCTCCAAATATTTGTTACTTTCTCTCTTCATTTAGATTTTGAAGATATCGAGAGTAAAGTTTCCCAGTTCATTTGTCAAAGGTATAAATGTAGATCATTTGTGTATTTCAAATTATTAAATGTTTTTTTTGCAATTAGTGTTCATATGGCTGAATGGAAGATTATTGATGAAATTAAAAGGATAAAGGGAGGAGTATTTGAGAGCCAATTATTTTAGTGAGTACATTAGAACAAAATGGGATTTTTAATTTCTGTCCAACTTTTCATTCATTATATTAAAAACAACCAGAAAGTTAAATGAAGACAAAAAGATTGCCTTGATAAAGTAGTACAGGTGAAGTGAAGTGTTATCCTGGACCCTAAACCTTTGACATAGTTATCCATTCAGCTCAAGAAAAGATATTGGCAAGCCCCAATGCTTTCCCTGGTATAGCTCCATCTTACTTCTATACGTCAGAAAAAGAGTCTTACAAAGGTGATTAATAAGGATGATGGAATCCAACAGCCAACCTCATTTAGTATCAATTGAAAAAAACCCCTTGACCAGTCTCTCATTTACCTTTCATCAACTACCTTCAGAAGCTATCAAAAAGGCACTTTGAAGCAAACACTTTAGAAAAAATTATGCCAAACAACAATTGAGTCAGTGTTTATTATAAACCTACTATGTATCAGGCAATATTTTAGGCCCTGGTAAAACAAAGGAAAAAAAAAAGAGAAAGGACTGATTACCCTAGAGGTGTTTACATTTTTCTAAGAGAGAAAATAACATGAACATATAAAGGTGTTTGAAAAGTCTTAATTCTACCTTTAGGGAAGTATATAGTTATATAAAAAATAAAGACAAAGAGAAATTCATTCAGATCATTTTGGACAGAGAGGTACTAGCATATGGAAAACCATAAAAATGTAATTTTTAAGGCAGTCACGTCATCTAAGAGATCTTAAACTTTACTATAAAGCAGTGATCATCGAAACAATATTGTACTGGCTAAGAGAAAGAAGGGTGGATCAACAGAATAGAATAGGGGTAAATGACCTCAGCAGTGCAGGTGTTCAATAAACCCAAAGATATCAGCTTTTGGGACAAGAACCCACCATTTGACAAAAACTCCTGGGAAAATTAGAAAACAATATAGGAAAAATTAGGTTTAGATCAACATCTCATATACTAACCAAGATATATTCAAAATAGGTAAATGACAAATATAAATAAGAGAATTATAACTAAATTAGTTGAACATAGAATAGTATGCCTATCATATCTATGAGAAAGAGAAGAATTTAAGACCAAGCAAGAGATAGAGAACATTACAAAATGTGAAATGAATAATTATAGTTATATTTAAATTTAAAAAGTTTTTGTACAAACAAAACCAATGCAATCAAAATTAGAAGGGAAGAAACAAACTGGGGAAAAAATTAAAAGCTCTGACAAAGGTCTAAGTCCTCAAATTTATAGGGAACTATGTTAAGGGTATAAGAAATCAAGCCATTCCCCAATTGAAAAATGGCAAAGGGACATGAATAGACAGTTTTTGGGTGAAGAAATAAAAACTATCAGTAATCAAATGAAAAAAGTTTTCTAAATCCCTCCTGATTAGAGAAATACAAATAAAATAACTCTGAAGTAACACCTCATATCTAGCAGATTGGCCAATATAACAATCAAGGAAAATAACACATGTTGGAAGGAATGTGGCAAAATTGGGACACTAATGTATTGCTGGTGGAATTGTGAATTGATCCAATCATTCTGGAAGGCAATTTAGAATTATGTGCAAAGGGCTTAAAAAGATAGCATGCTCTTTGATACAGCTATAACCATTACTAGGTTTGTTCCCCAAAGAGATAATGAAAAAGGGGTATACAAAAATATTCAGAGCCACACTCTTTATGGTGACAAAAGAAATTTGGAAAATGAGGAGTTTTCCTTCTATTGGGGAATGGCTGAATAAATTGTTATATATGATAGTGATTGAATACTATTGTGCTATAAGGAATGACAAACTGTAGGATTTCTACTTGAGCTGGAAGAACCTTCAATGAACTGATGTAGAGTGAAATGAGCAGAACTAAGAGAACATTGCATACAGAAAGTGAATCATTGTGGAACGATCCAGTGTAATGAACTTTACTACTAGTAGGAGAGCAATGATCCAGGATAATCCTGAGGGACTTATGAGAAAGCTCTCCACATCTAGGGAAAGAACTGTGGCAGTAGAAATGCAGAAGAAAAACACATGACATCACATGTTTATATGGGTAGTACATGATTTGGGATTTTGGTTTTAAAAGATTGCTCTGTTTCAAAAATAAATAATATAGAGTTAGGTATCAAGTGATAATATTTGTATAATTCAGTGGAACTGCTTGTTGTCTCTGGGAGAGGAGAGGGAAGAAGAGAGAGAGGAAGAAAATGAATCATTTAAACATGGAAAATATTTTTAAAAATTAAAGTTTAAAGGAACTGATGCAGAGCGAAAGGAGCAGAGCCAGAAGAACATTGTACACAGAGACTGATATACTGTGGTAAAAGAGAATGTAATGGACTTCTGTACCAGCAACAATTCAATGACCCAGGACAGCTCTGAGGGATTTATGGTAAATAAAACTACCCATATTCAGAGGAAGGACTGCAGGAGAGGAAACACATAAGAAAAGCAACTGCTTGAACGTATGGGTCGGGGTGGACATGATTGGGGATGTGGACTCGAAATTACCACACCAATGCAACTACCAACAATTTGGAAATTGGTCTTGATCAAGGACACATGACAAAACCAGTGGAAATGTGCATCGGCCATGGGTGGGGGGAGTGCAGGGGGTGAAGGGGAAAGTAGGAGCATGAATCAGGTAACCATGTTAAAAATGATTATTAATAAATGTTTAAAAAAATTAAAGTTTTTTAATAAAAGAATGAATGATAAAATTACATTCTTGGTTGGTAAAGCAGTATGGAATTCTTCAATATGGAAAACTGCCACTATAAAGTCATGGAGTTAGGACATTGTGTATTGTGTATGAGGCATAGTGAATAAGACAACCTTTTCCAGGTCATAATATATTTTGAGAGGAATACTCTACAATTACTTTATGAATGTAGAATAGGGCAATGAAAGACCTATAAATATCAGATTGCTTATAGTTTATCTTTGAGGCAATAGGAAACTTTATTGAATGCTAGAGTCGAATGGTCATATTTGAATTTAAGGAAAATCTCATTTCTCATGGGTTGGAAGGGAAAGAAATGGGGCAGAATAATTGAGAGGTTATTGATACAATACTGGTTAGAGATGATAAGGACTGGAGTTAGAGTAACGACATTTTAGTTGGAGAGGTAATGGAGGGGGAAGATGTGGTAGAGAAAGAAATAAAATTGTCAACTAGTATTCTACATGACTTTTTGGTTTTTATTTTCTTTTGTCTGCTTTCACATTAACCCAAAAAAGTGGCAGAATTATTTGAGTAATACAATTGACATCAAATGCTGAACTCAAACAGTGACTCAAAATTAGAAAAGAAATTAAATGTACTGAAAGTACATTGCATTTGAAGCTAAAAATATAAGTAGGAATAGCTATATCCAAACCCCATGTTTTCTAATATATTAAGGATCTACAAATTTACCAGGTCATAAGGGATTAATTGTATCTCTTATTTACGTTTTCCAATAGTTGTATAAGTAGTCCTCTATGTCATAGTTCATTCCACTAACTCCAGAAGATGACTGGCATAGAAAGGCAAAAAGACACCTAAAATATTGATCCATACTGTACCTCATAAGCACCATCAATAATCAATAGGAAATATTTACTTAGGATAGGAAGGGGATGAATAATCAAAATCTTTGAAGGGATCTAGAAATAGATTCATTCAAAGTAAAACAAATTTGAGAATTAAAGATTTTCTTAAGTAGGTTGAGTTGAATATCATTCACTTGACATTTGAAGAGTATTATTTATAGAATGTAGCCTAGTACAAAAGCCAAAAAATTAAATAAATAAATATCATCCTCTTTTTTGTCTTTGATGTGAAAGAATTATTAAAAGAAGTAATTGTGACAATCAACACAGTGTGATAAGAGTTGGCATTATCTATTGTGAACAAAGAGCAATTGATAGACAGCATCTTTTAAAAGAACGTACAACAAATTAAATACCCACACTGCCTTTAAAAAAATGGAGTAGAGACAAAAATCTGATGAATGGAGCATCTTTTGATAGATAACTAAAAGGCAAGAAATGATAATATAGTAATAAAGACCACAATAGTAGTAATAAGGAGTAAGAGACCACTTGGAATTGAGATAATATGGATAGTTGGGAACAGTGAAGAGGACTGAGGTAGAGAAAAAGAATCCAAAAAAAGTTGGAAAAATGTTTTAGATAATCACATCAGATGTGAATCCCATCTACTCTTTAGTGTATAAATAAAACCAATCCTTTGTTGTTTTTGCTAACCTGAATGCTTATAAATTGAAGCTCATGGCTAGTTTTAGAGGCAGTAGCACACACTGGCACTCTCAACTTTCTACTGGTGAAGAAAAATTGATAAGTAAAGTTTAAATATCCTCAAAGTCTATAATAAGAACCATTTTTGAGAGGGTAACTCTGACCTAATGGTGATACTGTTTCTTCTGTGAACAAAGACAAATCATTTAATCTCTCATATCTCTAGATTCATCATCTAATTAAATTGAATAAGATGAAGTTTCAAATTTGTTCATACAATATCCTCCAGGATCCCATTATTATATAAATTCTTTGCACTTTGACAGCTATATTTGGCCTTCATCCAAGAAGACTATATCCTGTGGTTATTCTCAGAGAATCTTTGATTCACTCAGTAATAATTAAAACCACCTACTGACAATTACTAATATCCATATTCTTTGTGATGTTTGTAAGTTAATTGGAAATCTGTTTTATTTCTCAATCCAGTCATATAAAGCTTTGGGGGTCAACCTTACTCCCTTGGTGATTTGTTTTGATCATCTAGCTACAGTATAGGTATTAATTGTTCATTGAGACTTCTGATTTATAGTAAAAATAGATTTGTACCTCATAATCTTCACCTCAATATGACACTAGATACCAAAATATTGATGACCACCATTAAATATACTTTCAACATTCATATATTAAAGAAGGAACAAGATGGTATCCACCAAAGGAGCTGTATAATCTTAAAATAAAACAGTGAAGAATAACCTTGAGAGAAGAACTGGAATGACAAGAGACATATACAATCCACAGCAATAAGTTAGTAGAATTGTTTTTACTAGGGTTATAGGTTAGAAGAACTTTTGTTATTATCAGTACTTTTTTTTTTAATCCACCCATGCAAATCCTCTAATCCAATGTTGGAAAGGTCATCAGATGTTATTTAGTCCAATTGCTTTATGAATAATATCATAATTCTCTCTATAATATCACTTGTAAGAGATCTCAGTTCATCATGAAAAATTGTGGAAAGGAACCACATTTCGCTCAAATATTGTTTGACCTCATAACACTGAAGCACTTTAACCTTATTGTGTACATATTGTTTACTTTTATTTGATCTACGGTTGTACTTTTGTAGCAAGTTTGGACTGTCTATTTCTGTTTAGTGTTATATTTTTGGCCCCTATTCATTGTGAAATAAATAACCAAATGAAATTCATTACTATCTTCAATATAGTTTAATGATTTCTAGGGAATAATTGGAATCTGATGTATTTTTTAATTCCACTATATGAAGTTTTGAGTCTCAACTTCATACTATTGTTGATTTGGTTTTATCATCTAATTACTACCCAAATTTTAATTCCTTATTATCCACTATTAATTATTACTCATATATGTAGTTTTCCACTATAAAACTAGCAATAATTTGTAGCATTGAATCTTTGGCAATATGAGAACAATAAAGGAAGAAATGGGGTGGCTATTGCTTTAGTGAATGTACTATATCCGAATAAGATTAGAAAAAGAAAAAAGGCCTCATGAAGTAGATTCACCTTGAGTAGGTAAGTGAAAATAGTATTAGAGAATAGTAGCATATTTTAGTGGCAAGCAAGGGAAAGTATATGCTAAGAAATGGATTAAAGATAGCAGAAGGCAAATAATTTACTCTTGTTCCTCAGCTAAGGACTGTGTGGAACAGAGGAAGAGGGGAAAATGAGATAAGGGAGGATGGGCTACAATCTTTTGTAATCTACATATTTTTATAAATAACAACTTTGCAAGTTTCTCCCTAAAGCACTGAAAGAAAGGTCTTAAGGCAAATTAAAATTAAAATGAAGCCAGATTTTTTGGAAGGATTTTGTGATTCAGATAGAACCACTATTAAATTTAGAAATACTTTATTTTCCCCTTGAAGTTTTGAACACATAGGTTTTTTGTAGCATTAAATAATACATCTGTACTCAATCCATGATCAAAACAAAGTTGAATTTGATCATTAATGTTAAAATATTCCATTTTTAAATAGTGGCATTTACCTTTGATATTATCTTGGGTCTTATTTTCACCTTCCTAGATTTAAGCTATCAATGTGAAATAGGACTAGATTTAGGCTAAGTCAACACAAGCAAAGTCATGCAGAAAAGCCATGTGAGACCTGAAATAGTCAAACCATTGAACCAAAATTCCTTCTAGTTTCTAGTTTGCTGTAATAAATAGTGCTAGAGAAAGAACCTGTTCCTCTCTCAGCAAACATCAAAATAACCCAAGTAGGATAAAGAAAAAGTACATCATTGTTCAATGAAGTTTATTTGTTGCTAAGATAAAATTTCTGTTCTCATTATTTTCTGGTAAGAATGTCTTTTTTGTAATTTTACTTAAGTATAATTTATAGAAATATTGTTATGATATGCTGTGATACCTAAGTTTGGGTACATTTTAATGACTGACAATCAATCAACGAGCATTTATTCAGCATTTCCTATGTGCCAAGAAATGTGAAAGTTATCAGTGTGTGGGATGAGATTCAGCATGTAAGTCTCAGTATTTGTCTTGTAACCCCAATTCTCAAGACCCCTTAGTGTTACTATTCCTTAGACTAAAACTGCCTGCCCCCCACCTCATAAAACTTCTAGTTTTCCTGACCTATTTTCAAAAACCTTGAGAAAATTTATTTGTAGCCTGAGAAGAAAGCCAACTATAAGATAAACTGAAGGAGGGAAAGTTCAGTGAGTTTCAAAAGTATCATTATCGTCCCCAGCCTGGGAATCCCATGATAGAGATTTTTCTGGATCATAGGGGTCTTTAGGGGTATGCAGTGTTGAAAATCACATGCTCAAGACTGTAAAAGTTACAACCCCCAAAGCCCCTTCTGGGGAATTGGACAGAGGGGAGGAGGAGAATCTTGAGTCAGGATTATTATAAAAGTCTGTGATTGTGCATAGAAGAAGAGAGGACATTTTTGTCCCAAGCAATCTGCTTGTGTGGGCAGAATCTCTTTTCCTTCCCTTCTCTTCCCCGCACTACTATCCACTCTTTTCTCTGAATAAAGCAGCTTTTCTCTGCAAGCATCTTATCAGGTCTCCTATCTGCTCATTAGAGTGATTTCTGGGGGTATGAGTCTCCCTAAAAATCCACTCCACACAACAGGAATGCAAATATGTAAATATGTATAATTTCTGAAGAAGTTCAAATTCTAAAAGTAGGAGGCAACATAAAACACTAAAAGAATATACAAAATAATTGTGAAAATAATAAATTTTTAAAAATTATTGACTTGAAGATGTCTGAAAAAGATTCAGGTTGAAAGTGGTTCTAGAATTATGTTCTGGGTATAATTCTGGACTAGGACTGACTTAGGTTAGTGCCCTGAGAGTTTGCATTCAATGTGGAATGAAATGAGATATTCATAAATCATTCAACACTTAAGAAAGTTACTTAGCCATAGCGGGAGTAGGATATTCAACAAGGTTATCTATGGAGGAGCCAATTAATTCAAGTGAACAAAGCTCCCCTGACTCTAAGTTGTCCTCAGGATCTTCCATCACAACATTAAAGCATATTTTAAGATCCTTTCAATTTTCTGTACTGAGACTACCAGAAAGTAATGTGAGTGGTCTAAGCCTTTAACTGCCCTGTGCCAATTAAAACTTCAGGACGCTTTCATTTGCTTCTCAGAAAACACTTAGGTGTGGGAAGCAGGGATTAAAATAATTCCCTGGAAAAGAGGAATTCTTTAAGGTGGAGATAATAAAACAAGTGAAATCCAGGAATTGTGGATGGCAACACAAAGACTGTGAAAGAATGGGAGTAAGAGAGGAGTCAGTCTATAGGAAGACATGGGATTAAAGGGTAAATAAGAGGAAGTAATGTCCAATGGGGTTGGAATGTTGAGACAAAGCTTTAAAGGACTTTTTTAGTGTCATACCTATCAAACTACCAAAAACCTTTTTTTACTGCATTAGAAAAAATTATAACAAAGTTCATTTGGAAGAACAAAAGATCAAGAATATCAAGGGAAATAATGAAAAAAAATGTGAAGGAAGGGGGCCTAGCAGTACCAGATATTAAGCTATACTATAAAGCAGGGGTCATCAAAACAATATAGTATTGGCTAAGAGATAGAAGGGAGGATCAGTGGAATAGACTTGGGGTAAGTGACATCAGCAAAACAGTGTATGATAAACCCAAAGAGCCCAACTTTAAGGACAAAAATCCACTATCTGACAAAAACTGCTGGGAAATTTGGAAAACAATATGGGAGAGATTAGGTTTAGATCAACATCTCTCACCCTACACCAAGATAAATTCAGAATGGGTGAAAGACTTGAAAATAAAGAAGGAAACTGTAAGTAAATTAGATGAACATAGAATAGTATACTTGTCAGATCCTTTGGGAAAGGAAAGATTTTAAAACCAAGCAAGAGTTAGAAAAAAATTACAAAATATAAAATAAATAATTTTGATTATATTAAATTAAAAAAGGTTTTGTACAAACAAAAACAATGCAACCAATATCAGAAGGGAAACAACAAACTGGGAAAAAATCTTTATGACAAAAATTTCTGACAGAGATCTAATTACTCAAATATACAAGGAGCTAAATGAATTGTATAAAAAATCAAATCATTCCCTAATTTATAAATGGGCAAGGGACATGAATAGGCAATTTTCAGATAAAGAAATCAAAAGCATCAATAAGCACATGAGAAAATGTTCTAAATCTCTAATAATTAGAGAAATTCAAATGAAAACAACTCTGAGGTACCACCTCACACCTAGCAGATTGACTAAAATGAGAGATGGGGAGAGTAATGAATGTTGGAGGGGATGTGGCAAAATTGGGACATTAATGCACTGCTGGTGGAGTTGTGAACTAATACAACCATTCTGGATGGCAATTTGGAACTATGCTCAAAGGGCTATAAAAGTTTGCCTTCCCTTTGATCCAGCCATAACATTGCTGGGATTGTACCCCAAAGAGATCATAGATAAACAGACAAAAATATTTATAGCTGAGCGTTTTGTGGTGGCAAAAAACTGGAAAGCAAGGGTATGCCCTTCAATTGGGGAGTGGCTGAACAAATTGTGGTATATGTTGGTGATGGAATACCATTGTGCTCAAAGGAATAATGAACTGGAGGAATTCCATGTGAACTGGAAAGACCTCCAGGAACTGATGCAGAGGGAAAGGAGCAGAGCCAGAAGAACATTGTACACAGAGACTGAATCACTGTGGTAAAATCGAATGTAATGGACATCTGTACTAGCAGCGATGAAATGATCCAAGACAATTCTGAGGGATTTATGGAAAAGAAAGCTACCCACATTCAGAGGAAGAACTACAGGAGTGGAAACACAGAAGAAAAACAACTGCTTGAACACTTGGGTTGGGGATGTAGACCCGTAAAGACCACACCAATGTAACTATCAAAAATATGTAAATAATTCTTGACTGACCACACATGTTAAAACCAGTGGAAATGTGAGTTAGCTACGGTGGGGGAGGGTTGAGGGGGTGAAGGGGAAAGGAAAAACATGAATTATGGAATCATGGAAAATTTTTCTAAAAATGAAAAATGAAAAAATAAAAATAAAAATGAATTAAAAATAAAAATAAATTTAAAAAAGCTGAAGACAGATTGTTTTATTCTAGAAACAGTGGGGATCTACTTGAAGATATTGAATAGTGGAGTGGTGTGGCCAGATCCATGCTTAAAGAAAATCATTTTTCAAAAATACTAGGAAGTACTAGAACAGGTAGACAAAAGATTGCGTTCTACATTACTAAAATCCAGGTAAGAAGTTATAAGTTCCTTAACCCCCTAATGGTCTTTGCATCTATATGCAACAAGGAAGCAAGAAGAGAAAAACTATAAAGTTTCTGCCATTTTGAAAAGCGTAGAGTAAATGAGCAAAGTTGAAAGTTAACAGTTTTCCTCTTTTTGTCTTTTTTCTATTCCTCTCTGAACTTATCTTGAAAATGAAGAAAAGTATTTAGGATAAGTTACTCCTATCACCCATAAGTTGATTTGTATTGTAAGTGAAAAGTCATGCAATTTCTTTAAGTATTCTCATTTTTGTTAGGCTAGTAACAGAATGGTAAACTAAGGGAAAAAATTGAAAGGGAATAACGCCCTCCTAGACCTAGACTGGGGGGAATAATTTGTTTTCTTGTTGCTATAAAGAACAAAGTTATTAATATATCTTTTCTGCTGAGGCTTTTTTTTCCTCTTCCTTAAATATTTTGAGGATTTCTCCCAATCCAAAGCAAGACATAATAAGACAGTATTTCCTTTCACAGCTAAGCACAAAAAGAAAAGGATCTCGAATAAAAATGTTAACATCAAACAACTCCACTGGAAAGTAATAACACTACAATAAGATAAGGCAATTTACATGAGTATTTCATAAAAATTTCTCTCCTGAGATTCTTATATGATCACTTGCTCTCTCTCCTCAAGCTTTGACTTTTTTAATTTAAAGGAAAGTGTTGTGATTAGTTACATTACCTTTGAGAGTGAGATAAATATTTATGAAGGAAATATGTCTATGTACATCTATATGGAGAAACTCCATATAAACACCATCAGGACTTCAAAATGGGAATCCTTTTTTAGGAGTTCTTGCTTTTATACCTGCCAGTCATTTTATTTCCTTTTATACAGTTTGCATGTGAACCACATAGCATTTGACTTTGATGTGTGACTTCCACCCTTCATATGCCTCAAGAAATTTCCCTAAACTCTTTTTCCTCCCACAACTCATCCTAGAAATGTCTACTGTTAGGAATGAGTCATTTGGTTCGATTCCACTTGACAAACACTTATTAGAGCTCTTATTATCTACCAGGACCTGTGATGGGCTGAAAATATAAAATAGACAGAACTATGAACAACAAATAAAGAATAGAGTCTTTCATAATCAAATAAAATATATTCCATATAGACAATATTTGTTTATATATTTACTATATTATTTTAAGATTACCATGATTTTTTAAAATGTCATGAAGTGCCACAAACACTCCAAAAAAAGATTTTTATTTTCCTAATGTATTTTTTAATTTAACTGGAATGAATTAAATTCAGCTACTGATGAATCAACATTGAAATTGAATAGAAATTAGAAAAGAGTTTAATGTAAAAAGGAAAATCAGATAGATAAATAGACAAATTGGGGAATGAAATTTAAAGGAGTAAGATGACTTTCTCAAATTGCTTCCAAGAAAAAATTCATTAAAGTTTTAGTCCCTCAACTAAGCTTTCAAGAAAGAAGAGGATTTCCACAGGACAAGGTAGGGTTGTAGAGGAAGTGCATTCCATTCATGGGGGCCACTCTATTGCAAAGATGATGACAAGAGAAGGAATAAAGGGACTGATAAACAAGTGTTGTTTGTCTAGCAAAGATATTTCACCTTATTTCTCTTCTTTTGGAAAGCTCAGGCATGTGGAAGAGAGAGATGTATTTCTCCTAGTTATGCATTTTCAATTTTTAGCTACTCCTGGCACTAAAGCCAGAGTTATGCTTAGGGTACAGTGGATTAGATAACTTCCCTGGACCTTGTAAGGTTGTTGGGTAAAAATTCTAGGAGGCAGCTGGTAAAGGGGAAAGAGGTGGACTAGCTATTAATTTTTTAAAAAGGGGGATTCATCTGTTATGTTGGTCAGGAGAGAAGCTTCCTTGTATAATTTAGTAGTTAAAATAAAAGCAATTAATATATATATACATATTCCTATATGTATATGCTATATTTATATGCATACATGCATATGTTATATGTGCTACTTCACTTTAAAATATAGTTTTTTCTCTATTATTATTTAATTTTTTCAAACAGAACACACCTGGATTCTAGGACTTAAACTAGATTTTTAAGTTTCAAGAGGAGATGGATAGTTCATTCTCCCTTTCTCTCTTTTTCATCCTCATTCTCATTCTCTCAATCCACACCTATGGCTACCCCTGTTCCAGAATAATAATTAGATTGGGAAAGCTAGATCTTAGTTCTAGGATGCTGAATTTAGAAAGACATCCAGTTTCAAGGGTCTAATGCTACTTGCACTCTTTAAATAGGATGTAAACAAATTAGTAACTAGCCACCAAGAATACATACTTAAAAGAGAAAGCTACTAGGAGTCAAGATGGAGTGAATTAATTTCCCAAACCATCCTGTTTCTCCACAATGATGTCCTTGTATCATGGCACAAGGTTTTCTGTACCATTCCATATGATGTTATTGTCCCTTCTTCTTCCCCAAATAACTTTCCCTGGATCTGATTTCAGGTAATGAAATGAATGGATGTATGATTGGCCAGATGATTTTAAAAAATGAAAAAGCATTTATCTAATGAAATAAATCAAATTTATCACAAAGAAGACAATTATGTACCAAGCATTTTACTAGATTTTAAGGATACAAATATACAATAAAAGAATATCTAACATCAAGGATCTTCTATCGTAAAGGAGAAAAACTATGTAAATGAGGAATTTATAGCTCAGTAAGGTAATTTTGTTGTGAATACTTTTTCTACTGTCAGTAATATTGAGTGGATAACACCTACAGCAAGATGTATGAAGTAGTAGGATAAAGAGTAGATTATATACAAGAATTGTCATGGTATGTGGCTAAGTACATAAATAGTCCTGTTTGCCTGGATAAGATGTGAAGCATGGTCTGGAACTGGCTTTGTTAGGCTCGGTGCTTTTGTAGTAACACTTCTACCAATCAGGATAGTTTAGCCCCAGCACATAATTCTGAAGTTGAACTCAACTAGAAAACAGGGTCATCAGTTAAGATGCTTGGGTAGTTTCAGTTTTCTGATACATGCTGCTATATATCTAACATTTGCATATGAACATCAAAGCATACAAATATTACTTAGAAGTTAATTTTCCTTCCTTTGCAAAGCTGAGAAAGACTTTATAAATACGTATGGAACCCACTATCCCTGTCTATTTTTCTTCTTTGTGATATTGTGTTCTATTATGAAAAGGAACCTGACACACTGAGACAGTCAATCAATCTCTCAGAGGTCAAATTAAGAAAAATCTGCCTCTTTTTAATTTCTATCACAGATTAATCAGCAATAGAGGTCCATAGGACAGACTATTCTACTCTTTGTGAGGGTGGGAATGAAGAGCCTAGAGCTTGAATTAAGCTGCACAAATACAACAAACTAAATAGAAACAAAGAGAACACACACACACACACACACACACACACACACACAAACAAACAAACAAACAAACAAACAACAACAACAAAAAAAAAAAAAACTCGAGGTCTATATAATCATAACCACCAAGCTTGACCCTGGAGTAAAAATGGGAAAACCAGCCTCATTCTTTTGTTGAAGAGGTGATGGGGTAGGAAATCTCACATACTATTTGATATTAGATATCTATCACTTGGATATCCTGAAGTATTTTTTTCACCATTACTTTAGAAGACATCATTTTAGATTCTACTTTTTTTTATTATTCCCAATTGAAACGTAAAAAGAGTTTCCAACATTTTTAAAAGAAGACTGAGTCTTGAATCCTCTCCCTCCTTTCCTCTAACCTCCTGCTGAGATGGTGAGCAATTGCAAATATATTTTACATGTACAACCATAGAAAACATTCCCCATATTAATTCTTTTATGAAAGGATTCTCAAAACAAAATGAAGAAAGTGAAAAAAAGTTTGATTTAGTCTAGATTCAGACACCATCAGTTGTTTTTTTTTTTTTCTGGAAACATCATCATCAATCTTTTGGGATTTGGGGGGTTATTGCATTGCTCACAATACCTAAGTTATTCCTAGGTGTTCATTGTACAGTACTGCTGTCACTGTGTGCAGTGGTCTTCTGATATTGCTTACTTCACTCTTCACTTCATGTTTTTCCAAGTTTTTCTGAAATCCTCATTCATCATTTCTAACAGCACAAGAACATACTATTACAATTATGTACCATAAGTTACTCAGCCATTCTTCATTGATGAGTATCTCCTCATCTTCCAATTCTTTGCTTACACACACACACACACACATACACACACACACACACACACACACACGCACAATATTTCTGTATTTCTAATTTTCATCTTTTATTTCATTAGGATATAAACCTAAGAATTGTATTTCTGGGTCAAACCATATGTAGTGTTTCATAGCCTTTTAGGTAGAGGTCCAAAATTCTCTCCAAAATGGTTGCATCAGTTCACACCTCCCCTCATAATGCATTAGAAATTCAGTTTTCCCATATCCCTTCCAAGCTTTGTCATTTAACTTTTCTACCATAGCATTCAATTTGATAAGTGTGGGTTGACCTCAAAGTTGTTTTAGTTTGTATTCCTTTTATTAATAGTTATTTAGAAGGGGTGAGCTTGTTAGCTGAGTAGCTTAGTGGATTGAGAGCTAAACCTAGAGACAGGAGGTCCTGGATTCAAATCTGGCCTCAGACACTTCCTTTCTGTGTGACCCTGGGCAAGTCACTTAACCCCCATTGCCTAGCCCTTACCGTTCTTCTGCCTTGGAAGAAATACAAAATATTAATTCAAAAGTAGAAGGTAAGAGTTTTTTGTTTTTTTTTTTAAATAATGATTTAGAGCTTTTTTCACATGACTACAGAGAAGTTTATTTACTTTGAGAATTGTCTTTTCATATCCTTTGACCGTGTATCAATTGGGAAATGGCTTTAGTCTTATACATTAAACTCATTTCTATTTGTATTTGAGAAATGAAGCCCATATAAGAGACATAATTTTTCATCATTTCACTATTATACCACTACTGTGTATGACTCTCTAACTGACCCTCCCCATTTATTCTTTTCTCTCTCTTTCATTCTGTTCAACTTTCAAAAGTGTTTAGCTTCTTACTACTACATCCTCAAATTTATTCTTTTTTTTCTATCAACACCCCCCCCACCACCATTTTCTCTTATCTCCTTCTTCTCCTACTTTCTTGTAGGGCAAGACAAGTTTCTATACTCAGTTGTTTATGTATGTCCTTCCCTCTTTGAGCCAAAGTTTCCAGTTCTTCCAAAGTGGTAGGATCTAAGGAGAGATGTGTTTAATACTCTCCCAGCCTGTGCTATGGTCTGGTCTTTAAACAATCACCAGCACTCTTTTCTGACTTGGAATTGGGAGCAGGTTATCTTGGTCATCAATGGATGTGAACTGGGATGTGCTTGTGCTCATTATTGCCCTGATTGAGACCAAGGACTGTGACCTGGAACTATGTATGGGCAACTCAACAAAAATCTTCCACCCAAAGCCAGCCAAGCTATCATCTCCTTCTGAGCATCTGTCTCCTCCCCCTTACTGTCTATGACTGAAAGTTCCAGAAAGCCGTAATGGTGATTCAATACCCCCCCATCAATATCCTGTTCCTGAAGTAGGACCTGCTTAGCTGTGGTCCTTGCACTCTACTTACTCTATGCTGGGATAGATTATTTGTAACATCCTTCTAAGTTGATTTGGGTTGAACAATTTTTCACTCTTTTTGTGGGTTATGCTGCTTCACAATTCATTTTGAGCATTGGTATAAATCAGGTGGGTCTGTGTAACTTCTCTGCCTTCTTGGATCCACCCTGCAAGAACACTTGCAAGGAAAATCTTTTGATTTGAACATAATATAAAAGGAAAAGTATTCAATCTATAATATGAAAAATTAGAAAAAAGAATAAAGGCTTTAAATTCAGACCATACAGATTTGAATTTTAGCCTATCATTTCTATGGATTCTGATAGTGAGAAGCTGTTCTTTTTCCTCTTTTCTTTTAATTCATTCAATATATATTTACTAGACGTATACTCTTTATAGTATAAAGCTGATGTGCAAGTAAAAATCAGAAGCAAACAAAATATTATCAATAATAAATATAATAGCTGGCATTTATATAATACTTCAAGATTGTTCCAATTGTTTTTTAAATGCTATCTAATTAATTCCTCATATGAATTTTTCAAGATATTTGCCATTATTATCTCCATTTTACAGATTAGGAAATTGAAGCTCAGTGACTTGCCCATAACCACCCACTAAGTAAGTGTTTAAGAGAGGATTTGAAGTCCAACACTTTATCAGTAATATATAGCAAAGTACTATGGGAAATTCTTGGGATAAAGGGGTTTAAGGCAAATATGCCAGGGAAATAGAGGGACTTACCAATGTGATCTTTATTTTATTAACCAGGAGGCTTCAGCTTTCCCCAGATTTGTTTCTTGCTTGAAATGGATAGAAGAACACATGTGCCACAAAAACATTGTTTCCAATTTTGCCTGCCCAGTACATGGCCAGGGACTGCCCTGAACTTGCCAATATGTTTTCAAATATTATAAAATGAGAACCTATCAAAAAGTCACCATGGTAATGGAGAAAGGCATGTTCTTGGATTTGCTTTTGAAGGAAACAATGAAGCTAGTCAATGATTTCCTTGTGCTATAAAGATTCCATTATCATAGCTCCCTCCTTATTTGTATTTGGCCAATAATAGAATAAATTGTGCTCTAAGCACTTTTTCTTGAATTATGAATAGAAATCAATATTGTTTTGTATGTCAAAAAAGAAAATAAAGTACAAGTGCACAAAGGTATTAAGTCCCAGCAGATTGAATAGTTTTGTGGGAGGGATTTTTTTTTTATTTTTAACAATTGAATTACATTTTAATGTCATAGCCTGGCACAGCTCAGGTTTGTTTTATACTTGTAATCATATGATTTTCACGTGGAGCCTCCAACCTTCTATAGTGTCCAAATACCATTCTCAGAATGAGGCCTATGAAGAGGAGGATGGCCGCAACAGGAGAAAACTAGAAAGTCAGTGGGTAGTTGAAGGAGCTGGATTTATTAGCATGGGAAAGCATAATAGTTTAAGGTATAAATGATATTTTAAAGTGTTGGAACTGTTATCACACAAAAAGGGATTTGTATTCATGTTACTTGGCTCCAGAATAGAGAAGCAGTAAAAAAGTTTGGTGTGCTATTATGGGGAGATTTTGGTTAAATTGAAAGGAATCTTCCTAAGGGTTAGAGGATTCGTAAGGTAGAATGTACCAATGCACTGCTCTCATGTTGGAAAGGGATGATGTTACTCATCACTTGGGGCTTTCAAAGAAAGACTGGATGGCAACATGTCAGATATTGCAGAAGTGATGAAAGAGAGAAAAAAAGATAAATTATTGAGAGAGAGGGGATTGAGAGAGAGAGAGAAAGAGATTATGGACCACAAATAAATGTCCAGTAAGATAGAATCTACTGTCAAGGCGATTACATTTCAAATTAATAAGACAAAACACAAAGAGAAGCTGAAAGGACTGGGCAGAGCAAGGAGCAAGTTAGTCAATAAGCATTTCTTAATATTAGACTTTGTGCTAAGTGCAAAGGATATAAAGAAAATCAAAACAATAGTTCCTAATCTCAAGGAGTTCACAATACAATGGGGCAGTAAGCATGCAAAAAATTAAGGGGAAAGAAATTATTTACAAGATAAATTGGAAATAGTCAACAGAGGGTAGAGAACTAAAGTTAAGTGGGATCTGGGAAGTCTTGTAGAGGGTAAAACTTTAGATCACAATTTAAGGAAACCAGGAAATCTAGTAGGTAGAGAGGAGATGGAAGAGAGCTTAAGGAATAGGAGGAGAGATGGCATGGGCAAACCAGAACTTTAGGAAGATCAATTTAACATTCAATGAAGGAAGGACTGGAATGGGTGAAAGACTTGAGGCAGGGAAAGTACCCCAGAAGACTCTGAAATAGTACAATTGTGAAGTGATAAAGGTAAACACTAGAGAAAGTGGCAATTCCAGAGGAGAAAAGGGACATATATGAGTTCATTCAAAGCTAAGATCAAGAATACTTGATAACAAATTGGATATGGGAGAATCAGAGTGAGGAGTCAAGAATGGAACCTGGATTTTAATCCTGGTTTGCTGGTAGGATCTAAATGTCCAGTTCAAAAGGGAAAAATATCTTGGGCAAGGGGAACAATTAGTTCAGTTTTGGATATGGTGAGCTTATAATTATTATTGGACATCTTAAGAGTTGTTTTGAGATGCCTGAGATATCTAATATGCCAGTAGAGAAGTCGGTCTAGATGCTATAAGAAAAGTTATGCCAAGGAAGTTTTGAGAATGATCAACACAGAATCTTTAGCATGAGACAGTTGAATCCATGACAGCTGAAATTGAATTGATGGGAATAAGGGCCTAAAACAAAACCTTAAGGTACACCCACCAATAACAGTTGTGAAGAGGAAAATGGTCCAGGAAAAAATGACAGTGAAAAATTAAGAGAGATAGGAGAGGAAACAAGACAAAGAGTGTCATAGAAAGCTATAAAGAATAGAATATCAAAGAGAAGAAGGTGATCAACAGTGTCAAAATCCAGAGAGGCCAAGAAAGATAAATATTATTTTTAAACTTGCATAAAATAGTAACAGAGAATGATAAAGAACAACCATGAGAATTGTCTACATTTTAATAGAAATAAATCAGAGTGCTAATTCTGTGCTTTATAGAAATGTATGCCCCTTCCTAAGAAAGGAAAAGCTAAAAAAATATCATCTTTTATATTGACAGAGCTTCAGGGTCACTGAATGCTAATCTATGTAAAATAAGTAAATAGATAACATTTATAGAATGCTTTTAGATTTGAAAAACACTTGAAGGCAACCGCAAACCCATATATGCAGCTATCTATAGATAGATGTAATGTAAAGTATACAGATAGTTTGATAGTGAGAGTTTTGCTATATTGTGTCATTAGGAAATCACAGTAAAGTCTTGTGTTTAATTCTCACTGTTATATTTTGTTTACAAAGGCAAATACACTTATATTTATTAAAAGTCAGTGGAAATTCATGTTTAACAATGGTAGAAAAATTATTAGGAAAACAGACAGGACATTGGTGATATCATACAGATATATATATATATATACATATATATATATATATATATATGCAAATACAGAGCTGAAGAAAAAAAGATCCTGAAACCCATGAGGAATGAGACCACAAGGAAGATGAGCAGCACTTTATAGATGTCTCCCATGTATTTGGTGAAGGTAACCTCTTAGATAAAGAACCAAGTGATAAAGAGCACCCCAAACTCCAACACCACAACCACAATAATGGGAGAAAAAAACCACAGGATACACTGAAATGATGTATCTGCTCATGGTCTCCAGCTCTAGCCTGACAGCAACTTAGGGTGTCTTCTCCTGCTCCAGGGCCAGAATACTTTATATTTTAATACGTACACTGAGAAGTTCAGTTACAGACAAAGGGCAACTGGATGGATGACACAGATCAGAAATTATCTCCTAAAAGTATCAGTCAATGTAACTGGGAGTCTTTAGCCTTTGGAAAAAATATAGGAGAGGGATAATTAGAATTTTAGCTGTCTTAAAAGTATTTGAAAGACTCTTTTGTGAAATAGGGATTAAACTTGCTTTATTTGACCCAAAGGTGAGGCAGGGGGAAAATGGTAAGCAATGACCCCTCGCTATAATGACAGTTTTTGTGTTTGCATACACACACAAGCACACACACATGCATGCTTGTGAACTCATAATTATTTTAAGTATAAACATGGGCATTTCAATTAAGAGAAAGATTAAATTGAAGAGGCCTATTATATGACAACACTCAAATTTAAATGACCCTGCTAAACAAACATTTTATTTAGGGTACTTCACTTCAAGAAAGTTACTCTCAGGAGACTTCCGGTTAAGATGGCGGCAGAGTAAGGAGCAGCTGCTCCATCTCTCCTAACAGAAGCATACAGGACTCCTCAAGGGGGCAAAAAACGAAGCCAAACAAACAAAAGAACCCAACAACAGGGCACAGCATTGAAGGTACGCAGAATTGGGGCATTTCCACACTATAAAGGGGTGAAACAGCTCTCACTAAAACTCGAGAGGAAGAAGCCCCTCCACCCCCCCACACACACACCACGCATAGCACCAAAGCCAGTGCACAAGAGTGAAAACAGGATTGGGGCAACCAGTAAATCACTAGCAGCCCCAGGGCTTGTTCCTGTGAGCTGCCAGACGTGGGACCCCAAGTGGCTGGGGGGATGTACGGACTTTCCCAAGCATATACGCAGGTGAAGGCTCTGCCCCGGGGGGAAGAAAGATTGCTAATGCAGGGACTTTCCCCAGCGTCTAAGCGCGTGAAGGCTCTGCTGCAGGAGAGAATAAAGATCTATAAAGCAGGGACTTTCCCCGAGCCTATGCATTGGTGAAGGCAGTGCCCTAGGTGTGAATAAAGATTTCCAACACAGGCTTGGACATCGAGTAAGGCCCTGGTGCAGATGGGAGCGAGGCTGTGGAAGCAGCCCCCGAGACCTCTGAAGGAGCCTCGGGCAGAGGGGCAGACTGGGACTACCAGGAGGCCTGACCCCGTGGACAAGAAGACCTGAGCCATTGGAAGCTTAGAAAGTTCAGGCAGACCCTGAGTGTGAAGACAAAGCTGAAAAGGGGCGGGGCTAATAATGGCAAGCTATAGAGAAGCCCAGAAGAAAAAGATTACCTAGAAAAACTCTGGAACACTCTACAACTTTTACACAGAGAAAATCCAGACAACAGAGGAGGACAAACAAATAACCAAACCTCCCCCAAAAAATGAAAGCTGGTCACAAGCTATTGAAGAGTTGAAAAATGAGATGCTGAGGAAGATGGTAGAAATCTGGCAAGAAAATAATAGTTTAAAAGGCAGAATTTGACAATTGGAAAGTGAGGCAAGTAAACTGAAGACCAGAAATGACCAGAATGAAAAGGAAAACCAAAAGATTATAGCCAAAACCCAAAAGATTATAGCCAAAAACCAGTCCTTAAAGGCTAGAATCAAACAATTAGAAGCCAATGATTTCTCAAGACAACAAGAACAAATAAAACAAAGTCAAAAGACTGATAAAATAGAAGGAAACATGAAATATCTCAATGAGAAAGTGACAGACCAAGAAAACCGGTCTAGAAGAGACAACTTGAGAATCATCGGTGTTCCAGAAAAGGCAGAAATTAATAGAAACTTGGACTCCATACTTAAAGAAATTATTCAGTAAAATTGCCCTGAAGTTCTACAACAAGAGGGTAATATAGATCACCCTCTACACTGGACACAGAAAAGTCAACACCAAGGAATATAATAGCCAAATTCAAGAGCTTTCAAGTTAAAGAAAAAATCTTACAAGAAGCCAGAAAGAGACAATTCAAATATCAAGGAGCACCAATAAGGATCACACAGGATCTGGCAGCCTCCAAACTAAGAGACCGCAAGCCTTGGAATACGATATTCAGAAAGGCAAGAGAGCTGGGCCTTCAGCCACAAATCAACTACCTATCGAAACTGACTATATACTTCCAAGGGAAAGTATGGGCATTCAACAAAATTGAAGATTTCCAAGTTTTTGCACAAAAGAGACCAGGACTAAATGGAAAGTTTGATACCCAACCACAAAAATCAAGAGAAACATGAAAAAGTAAATAAGAAACAGAGGGAAAAGAAAGAAAACTCATAATCTTTTAAACTTGACTCCTTAAGGGCTTAAATAAGATCTAATTATCTGTATTACTAGGTGGAGAAATGCTACATATAATTCTCTGTAGTGAACTCTATTCGCTATTATAATATTCACTATTATAGCAACCAGAAGAATAATTCATAGTGAGAGGACAGGTTACTAAATGGTCTAAGATGACATGGGCAGTGGGAAAGGGGGGGGGGGATAGTAGAGGACACCAAGAAAAATCTGAGTAAATAAGAAAAATAGGATATTCTATTACACACAAAAAGGGCATGGGAAGGGGAAGGGATAAATACTATCATAAGAAGGAGAGTAAGAGAACATTAAGAGGTAATAATCAAACCTTACTCTTAGTGTAATCAACCCGGAGAGGGAAGAGTAGCTTTATTATCCATTCGGATAAAAAACTCTATCTAACCCTACTGAGAAAGTCAGAAGGGATAAACCAAAGGGAGCAGGGGAGTGGGGAGGTAAAAAAAAATGGAGGGGAAAAGAAGGGGGAGGGAATTCATTAGGTCTTAAAAAAACAAAAAGAGGGGAATAACAAGGGAGGGAGAAGAAAGGGAAGTCAATCAATGGAGGGAATAAGGGATACTGGCTCAAAGGAACCCACTGGTTTAAAAGAAAATAGTGTAAGAAGAAGGGGTGGGTCTAGGGGAGGATACAAAAATGTCAGTGAATGCACAACTAACAATTGTAACTCTGAATGTGAATGGGATGAACTTGCTCATAAAACAGAAGCAAATAGAAGAGTGGATCAGAAACCAAAATCCTACCATATGTTGTCTACAAGAAACACATATGAGGCAGGTAGACATACACAAGTTTAAGGTTCAGGGCTTGAGCAAAATCTTTTGGGCATCAAATGAGAAAAAGAAGGCAGGAGTGGCTATTATGATTTCTGACAAAGCCAAAGTAAAAATAGATATGATTAAAAAAGACAGGGAAGATCATTACATCCTGATTAAAGGCAGTATAAACAACGAGGAAATAACACTGCTCAATATATATGCACCAAGTGGTATAGCATCCAAGTTCATAAAAGAGAAACTGGCAGAGCTCAAGAAGGAAATAGATAGTAAAACCATAATAGTGGGAGATCTAAATATCCCCCTTTCAGATCTAGATAAATCAAACCAAAAAATAAATAAGAAAGAGGTAAGAGAGGTGAATGAAGTCCTAGAAAAATTAGATTTAATTGATATGTGGAGAAAAACAAATAGGGACAAAAAGGAATACACCTTCTTTTCAGCTGCACATGGTACATTTACAAAGATTGACCATGTAATAGGGCATAGAATCATTGCAAACAAATGCAAAAGAGCAGATATAATAAATGTAACCTTCTCAGATCATAATGCAATAAAAATAATAATTAGTAAGGGCACCTGGACAGGCAAATCAAAAACCAATTGGAAATTAAACAATATGATTCTCCAAAACCAATTCGTCAAAGAAGAAATCATAGAAACAATCAACAATTTCATTGAAGAGAATGACAATAATGAGACATCCTACCAAACTCTGTGGGATGCGGCCAAGGCAGTACTCAGGAGGAAATTTATATCCTTGAGTGCATATAT
>NC_058131.1:73992658-74060703 GCF_016433145.1 Gracilinanus agilis
CCCTAAGAAAAAATCACCAGGACCTGATGGATTCACAAGTGAATTCTATCAGACATTCAAAGAGCAACTAATCCCAATACTATACAAATTATTTTATATGATAAGCAAAGAAGGAGTCCTACCAAATTCCTTTAATGACACAAATATGGTACTGATCCCAAAGCCAGGAAGATCAAAAACAGAGAAAGAAAACTATAGACCAATCTCCCTAATGAACATAGATGCAACAATCTTAAATAGAATATTAGGAAGGAGACACCAGCAAGTAATTAAGAAGATCATCCACCATGATCAGGTGGGATTTATACCAGAAATGCAAGGATATTTCAACATTAGGAAAACCATCCACATAATTGACCATATCAACAGTCTAACAAACAAAAATCACATGATTATCTCAATAGATGCTGAAAAAGCCTTTTACAAAATACAGCATCCATTCCTATTGAAAACATTGAAAAGTAAACGAATAGAAGGACCCTTCCTAAAAATAATAAACAGTGTTATACCTAAAACCACCAACAAGCATTATATGAAATGGGGATAAATTAGAAGCCTTCCCAATAAAATCAGGAGTGAAACAAGGATGCCCATTATCACCTCTATTATTCCACATAGCACTAGAAACACTAGCAGTAGCAATTAGAGAAGAAAAAGAAATTGAAGGTATCAAAATAGGCAATGAGGAAACTAAGCTATCACTCTTGCAGATGATATGATTGTATACTTAAAAAATCCTAGAGAATCAACTAAGAAGCTTGTAGAAATAATAACTTTAGCAAAGTGACAGGATACAAAATAAATGCACATAAATCATCAGCATATCTATATATTTCCAACACATTAGAGCAGCAAAAGGTAGAAAGAGAAACACCATTTAAAATCACCCTAGACAATATAAAATATTTGGGAATCTATCTACCAAAACAAACACAGAAGTTATACAAAAACAACTGCAAAACACTTTCCAAACAAATAAAACTGGATCTCAACAATTGGAAAGTCATTAATTGTTCATGGGTAGTAAGAGCTAACATAATAAAAATGACAATTCTACCCAAATTAATTTACCTATTTGGCCCCATACCTATCAAATTACCAAAAAAACTTCTTTACTGAATTAGGAAAAACTATAACAAATTTCATTTGGAATAACAAAAGATCAAGAATATCAAGGGAAATAATGAAAAAAAAATGTGAAGGAAGGGGGCCTAGCAGTACCAGATATTAAACTATACTATAAAGCAGCAGTCATCAAGACAATATGGTACTGGCTAAGAGATATAAGGGAGGATCAGTGGAGTAGACTTGGGGTTAATGACGTCAGCAAGACAGTGTATGATAAACCCAAAGAACCCAACTTTTGGGACATGAATCCAGTATTTGACAAAAACTGCTGGGAAATTTGGAAAACAATATGGGAGAGATTATGTTTAGATCAACATCTCACACCCTACACCAAGATAAATTCAGAATGGGTGAATGACTTGAATATAAAGAGGGAAACTATAAATAAATTAAGTGAACACAGATTGGTATACTTGTCAGATCTTTGGGAAAGGAAAGAATTCAAAACCAAGCAAGAGTTAGAGAAAATTACAAAATGTAAATTAAATGGTTTTGATTATATCAAGCTAAAAATCTTTTGTACAAACAAAAACAATGTAGTCAAAATCAGAAGGGAAACAACAAATTGGGAAAAAATCTTTATAACAAAAACCTCTGACAGGGGTCTAATTACTCAAATATTCAAGGAGTTAAATCAATTGTACAAAAAATCAAGCCACTCCCCAATTGAAAAATGGGCAAGAGACATGAATAGGCAATTCTCAGGTAAAGAAATCAAAAGTATTAATAAGCACATGAGAAAGTGTTCCAAATCTCTAATAATTAGGAAAATGCAAATCAAAACAACTCTGAGGTACCACCTCACACCTAGCAGATTGGCTAAAATGAAAGAAGGGGAGAGTAATGAATGCTGGAGGGGATGTGGCAAAATTGGGACATTATTGCATTGCTGGTGGACTTGTGAAATGATCCAACCATTCTGGTTGGCAATTTGTAATTATGCTCAAAGGGCTATAAAAGAATGCCTGCCCTTTGATCCAGTCATACCATTGCTGGGTTTGTTCCCCAAAGAGATCATAGTTAAACAGACTTGTACAAAAATATTTATAGCTGCACTTTTTTAGTGGTAAAAAACTAGAAAATGAGGGGATGCCCTTCAATTGGGTAATGGCTGAACAAACTGTGGTACATGCTGGTGATGGAATACTAATGTGCTAAAAGGAATAATAAACTGGAGGAATTCCTGGTGAACTGGAAAGACCTCCAGGAACTGATGCAGAGGGAAAGGAGCAGAGCCAGAAGAACATTGTACACAGAGACTGATACACTGTGGTAAAATAGAATGTAATGGACCTCTGTACCAGCAGCAATACAATGACCTAGAACAATTCTGAGTGATTTATGGTAAAGACGCTACCCACATTCAGAGGAAGATCTGCAAGAGAGGAAACATAGAAGATAAAAAATTGCTTGAATGCATGGGCTGAAGCCGACATGATTGGGGATGTAGACTCGAAACTACCACACCAATGCAACTAACAACAATATGGAAATAGATCCTGAACAAGGACACAAGTTACAACCAGTGGAAATGTGCGTTGGCCATGGGTGGGGGGAGAGCAGGGGGTGAAGGGGAAAGTAGGGGTATGAAGCATGTAAACAGGTCAAAAATGAATATTAATAAATGTTTAAAAAAGAATATAGAGGACATTAATAAAAATGTGAAGGATTGTGGCTTAAAAAAAAAGTTACTCTCAGTCCCTTCCCTTCCTCTACCCTTGTATTCTTCAATAATTGTAAGTTAATTGTATGAGTGGGTCTTAAAGATCTTAGATACCTAGAAAACTACAAAGATGGGCATTCTCAATAAAAACATCACTCATGGTTCCTTCCTAAGAATATTTACTAGGTAAGTACCTTTCATATAGCCCAGTCACTTAGACATCAAAAAGAATTAAAATATAAAGTAAAGATTTTCCAACAATTTATTTTTCTCTCCACTTCCTTTTTCTATCCCTCTTTAATTCTCCTTCTCTTTGTTTTTCTTCTTGTTTTCTCTTAATTCTTATTTCTCTTCCAAATCTTTCCTTGCATACCTGTTTTTTTCCATCCTTCGCTCTTTTGTTGTTCATCCATTTTGCTTCCCTGAAAGATAACTTTCTCTTCCTTAAACTGTCCCTTCTTTCACAATATGTAATAAGAACAATGAACATATTGATGAGGTATAGAGTGAAAGCAAGTGTGAGAAAGTGATCTGACATCCTGGCTTGTTTTTCAATTAAGAACTATTCACACAAGTTGTTTTCACTGAATTCATTTTAGAAACAAAAAGGAATTACTAAACTTCTTGAAACAGTTTAATTTTTCAAAGAAAAAGTTTACTCTTCAACTAGTTGGTTTAACAATTATGTTAAGCCAAAAAAAACCAACCCTCAATTATGTTCATATTAACCAATTTATGTTTCTGAATTTGAATGGTTAAGAGAAATGGCAGTGACTGCCTCAATGGAGGCTTCCCCAAATGTATAAAAATATAATTCAGTGTAAGACAGTTTGAATATCATAACAAATGGAGAGGTCTCTAGAGAAATGTTCAAGGGATTTATTTTCAGTACTGTTGCAATATGTATTTTTATCAGTTTCTTGAATGAAGAAATAATCAAATTAGCAGATTACAAGGTGAGGAGTAAAAGTAATATGTGATTAAACATTATATAACATTATTCTAATCTTTCGAAAAATTGACTGAAATGTATAAGATTAAATGTGGCAGGGGTAATGAGCCAGTACTCTGTCAACTGAGCCACCTAGTTACCTCCTAAGCAAACAGAGGTTAAGTGACTTGCCCAAGAACACATAGCTAGTAAGTGCCTGAGTCTATATTCAAACTCAAGTCTTTCTGATTGCAGGCCTAGCATTTTATTCAGTCAATCACTTAGCTGCCTGATGAAGTCTATGCCTGGGGGTCAAAAACTCAAAGGCACAAATGCCATATAGGGAAATATATATAAAGACAGTAACCAAATTTCTTGCAGATTTTAGTCCAGTGAAAGAACAATAAAGTTCAAAAATCTACACAGGATAATAAACAAACAAAACCTAATGATATTTTCTCTTCATTAAGTCAAGTCATTTCAAAATTAGGAAGACTATAGACTCGATCCACTATGCCATTGTAAAGGCACTTCTACAATCAGGATACAATATGGTGCAATGTAAAGAATTCTGAATTTACAGTCATGGGTCCTGAGTTCAAATGCTTTTTCTCATATTTATTACATGTAAGAAATTGGGAAAGTCACTATGCATTTCCTCATTTAAAAAAAAAGGATAGGGTTGGATTTGATCTGAGTGTTATGTATAAAGACTAGTGATATTCTATGTAAAGGATCCCATGATGCTATTATTATCAGAATCATGAATAGGGTTGGGTAGCTGACGATTTGCTCAAAGTACACTAGCAGAAAACTACTCTTTTAGTAAGTAGAAATAAATGAGCCTATTAGTAACTTGTTAACAAAGATAATTTAAATAGAAAGCTGCCCTTGACAAGTTGATTTCTCCTCTTAATTGTCATGCTTTTCAAGATTTAGCCCTCTCCTATCTATCCTCTCCTCATTGTTCAAAGTGATATTCTTCTTGCTGACTCACCCAGTCCCTTCCAACTCATTAAACATCAGTGGCTCTGCTTTACATCCTGATAAAATAAAAAGCCATTTATTTTACTTTTAAAGGTCTTTTTTTAAATAAGAATATTTTTCCATGGTTACATGATTCATGATTCAGCCCCTCTTTCTTCCCCTCTCTTAGAGCTTACAAGCAGTCCCACTGGGTTACACGTGTCATTGTTTAAAACCTATTTCCATGTTATTAATATGTGTAGTAGAGTGATCTTTTAATATCAAAACCCTAATCACATTCCCATCTAAATATGTGATGAATCTCATGTTTTTCTTCTGTGTTTCCACTCCCACAGTTCTTTCTCTGGATGTGGAAAGTGTTCTTTCTCCTAAGTTCCTCTGGATTGTCCCGGATAATTGCATTGCTGCTAGTAGAAAAGTCTATTATATTCATTTGTGCCATAGTGTATCAGTCTCTGTGTACAATGTTCTCCTGATTCTGCTCCTTTAACTCTGCATTAATTCCTAGAGGTCATTCCAGTTCACATGGAATTCCTCCAGTTCATTATTCCTTTTAGTACAACAGTATTCCATGACCAACAGATACCACAATTTGTTTAGGCATTCCCCAACTGATGGACGCTTTTTCATTTTCCAATTTTTGTCACCACAAAGAGTGCAGCTATAAATATTTTTGTACATGTATTTTTCCTTATTATCTCTTTGGGGTACAAACCCAACAGTGGTATGACTGGATCAAAAGGCAGGCAGTCTTTTAAAGCCCTTTGTACATAGTTCCAAATTGCCCTCCAGAATGGTTGGACTAATTCACAACTCCATCAGCAGTGTATTAGTGTCCCAATTTTGCCACATCCCCTCCAACATTTATCACTTTCCTCTGCTCCCATATTGGTCACTCTGCTAGGTATAAGGTGGTACCTCAGTGTTGTTTTGATTTGCATTTCTCTAATTATATGAGATTTAGAACATTTTTTCATGTGCATATTGACAGTTTTGATTTCATCATGTGAAAATTGCCTATTCATGTCCCTGGACCATTTGTGGATTGGGGAATTTTTTTTTATTTAGAATATTTTTCCATGGTTACATGATTCATGATTTTAAAGCTCTTTTTAACCAGTCTTCTTTCTACTCTCTGGATCTTCTTGCTTTTCCAAGGACTGTCAATTTCATTTGGAAATGTCTTTTGAATTCATCCCTTTTTCTTCCTTTGGCTTGTGTAAGGATAAGGGATAAGGGATAGGGGGAGAATGCAAAGGTTGTCTCTAATGGGAAGGAAGATAGTTTAGACACAAGCCCTGGGAAAAGATTCTGGAAGGAGAAGGCATTGCAGAGGAGGATCTTGGGAGTTAACTGACATTAACTGCCACACCAAAACCTTCCTCTCTCTGAACTGGAAGGGAGTACAGCTGCTCTACCATATTCTGGGAACTAACTAATCTTGTGGTTTGGAGAAATACCTGGAAGGAATCTCTGAGTTTCCCTGAAGTGCTGTAAAAATATGGCTGAGATCAATTGGTTTGTGACAACTTAGCTAAGGTAAATTGAAGGGGTTTTCATCTGGGACTTTGGGTTTTACCTAGGAAGACAACCTCAAGTTTGGGAAAGAATTCAGTCCACTTGTGAGTCCTATATCTTTAACCTTTTTAGAGACAATGTGGGATAGTTTGTTTAGTAAGATAGTCAGATAGCTTTTGGGGGTCTAGACAAATCAAAGAGTTATTAAGGAGGGCTTGAGAAGATCAGAAGAGCATCCCTATGAGGGGAGCACAGTAAGTGGGAGGATAGAGCTGTGTAGAGTTAGGAACTTACCTACTATTTCTGTAACCTCAATAGTAGCTAAATAAACTTAATTTCCCTATTTTCTCAAGGGTCTGTGCCTTACTGGCCCTGAAAGATTACTGGGTGTGTTTTCTCCTTCACTAACTCATCTAGGTACTTTTCAATGAATATATCTCCTCTGGGAGGTATATTTTCTTTTTTAGTTGGCACCACTCTGGACTAGGTCCTCAGAACCTTAGGTAGAAACTAAGTGACTTCTTGATGGATATGCCTGTGTTGTAATTAAAGTTATCTCAAGAAACTAATTTTGGGTAAGAATATGTTTGTTGATTGTATCAAGTTTATCGTTTAGGTCATAATCATAACCAATAAAGTCATATAGGTCTTCAAGACTCTCTTAATATATAGGGACAGCTTGATTTGAATCAGGCCAATGAATAGATTTTTAGGATATCATTATTCAGTAGCTCCCTTGACCATCCCAAGACATCTTTAATTATTGATAACTGAATAAGAAGTGGTCTGTCAGGTTCTTACTGGTTCCCCAAATAAATATTGAAGTTTCACACTTATTTGGAAAAATCATTCTTCCCATCATTTATTAAAACAATTCTGTTAAAAAAGAAGATATAATTTGGGATATGAAAGACAAATAAAATTCAAAAAGTAGATAAGATGGCATCTTTGAACTAGATCCCAGACACAGGAATATGTAGTATTTCTCCCTAGTATACAAGGAATTAATACAGTAAATGAAAAAATAAATTCTCACACCTGCCATAATGATAATGTCACCCCATACCCCATTCAGTGAACGTCAGTTGTTTCATATTGCCTCCAGAATCAAATACAAAATATTTTCTTTGGAATTCTTTTTTCTTCTTCATTTTATTGACTTATTTATTATTATATACATAGTAACCATCATTGCCAAAAAAATATTTAACTAAACAAATGCATAAAAAGGATAATGGGGAAAACCACAATATTAGATATTGAGAGTATGTTTCTAAAACTCCTGATCCTCCATCCCCTTGTCCCCTTCTCTGTAGAAGTTTCTGTACTCCTTCCTCCTCCACATGAGATAGTCATTCCACCCTGCTGCCTCCTAGTCTAATACATTATCATTTCAAATCATTCCATTACATTCCCTAGACCATCTATACTCATTCCTTCAAAATATCCATGCAATAATTTCATTCCTAGGGGGTATAGATGAAATTTTCTCATGCCAAAATTAAATAATGTGACCTTTTGGTTGGCTTACAATTTGTCTTTCATTACCTTTATATGTTTCTTAGAGATCAAATTTTCTGTTGTATTCTGGGTTTTTCTCCAGGAATAGTTGAAATTCCTTTTCTTCAATAAATTTCCATTTTTCCCTTTTATAAATATGCTCATCATTGCTGAATATATCATTCTTGGTTGTAATTCCAGTTCATTTGCTCTACAAAATGCTTCTTCCATGTCTTACATTTTTTTTTAATGTTGTGTTTGTTAGGTCTCTTGTTATTCGACTATAGCTCCAAAATGTTTCAATTGAATATTTTGTATTGCTTTGTTTTGTTTTGTTTTGTTTTGTTTTTTGTTGTTTTTCAAGTTTCTTGTAGTATTTTCTCCTTAACATGTAGGCTACAGAATATAGCAATGTTAGTTCTGGGCATTTTTGTCTTTGGGTCTCTTTGAGAATGGAAATCAATGGATTCTTTCAATTTGTAATTTATCATCCATTTCTAAAATTCCTGCTTAGGTTTCCTTCATGATTTCTTGGACTATGATGTAAACTCTTTTTTTTTATTGTAACTTTCCAGGAAGCCAACATTTCTTATATTGTTTCCTCATAATCTGTTTTCTAGGCCAGTTATTTTTTATTAGATGTTTCATATTTTTGTATATAAGTTCATTCTTTATAATTATTTTGTTATTTCTTATTGTCTAAGGAAATTGTTAGCTTCTCCTTGTCCAATTCTATTTCTTAATATATTATTTTCTTCCATGATATTCTGAATCCCTTTTATCTATTTGTTTTCCATGAGTGACTGTTTTTTATAATTTCCTTGATTTTCTTGCATTGCCCTTATTTTTTTTCCTCCACTTCTCTCATTTTGTTTTTGAGGCCTTTATTTAAGCTCTTCTTAGAGCTCTTTTTGAATTTGTGGACTTTTATTAATTTTCTTTGTTGTTTTTGAAGCAGATATTTTTACGTCACTGTTTTCTGAACTTGATCCAGGATCTTCCCTCCCCCATAATATATATCAATATTTGGCTTCTATTTTCTTTGCTTACTGATGCTTTTTTTCTCAATTTTATTTTAATTTTAGTGATCAACCAATAGACTCAGGGTTTTTTGGAGTTTCAGGGTTCCTCTTGTCATCTCAGGTTTCAAGATTTTTAGGGATTTGTCCATTTCCTTGCCCTATTTACTTACTGCACTTTTATATCTAAAGTCAGATGTACTCCTGGTCAGCCACTCAAGTTCATGACTAGTCTCAGATACTCCAACCAGAGCCTGCAGGTGGTTCAAAACAGCAACTGTAAGTAGCTAGTCTGGCTTGCCTTGTGGAAATAACCAGAGACTCTGACTCCACTCTCCTGGGAGTGATGAAAGCTAATGGGGCCCTAGGCCTTCTGTAAACATACTCATTAGTGCATGCTCCTAACTCAGTCCTCCTCTCCTATAGCTACAACCCTGGACAGAGCAGTTATCTATTCTGGATATTTTGTGCCTCCAGTCCTTCATTTGTTAGCACTGAGGCTTGAGTTTCTGCCCTTACAGACAGATACCTACTGATTCCAAGATGTTCAGTCCTTCATTCCCTAACCATGGGCCAGATGGGGTCTCTGGAGCCAAAGCCACAGCAGGAAATCTGGTTCCTGTATTCTATGCCTTAGGATTCAAATTCCTGTGGTATCCTACAGGATACTGGCTCCTCAGGCTCATCAATTAAGGTAAGATTATTAATCTTGCCCTTCAGGGCTATTTTGTGGATTCCTTTTGTTTGCTTTGTCCTACCCCCAGGCCCTTTAGAAGTGGGACTGAGGCCAGGGTAGAAAGAAACCTTCCTTCCTGGTTGTCTTTGGCTATTGAGATTCACTCTAGAATCCTATCTGTTTTTGCTTCTGTTGATATTATAAATTTATTTTTGGTTGCTTGTGGGGGGTTTTAGGAGGGCAAGACAGACTCACACCATACTGCACCACCTTCCTACATTTCAACATTCTTCCTCCTCTTTGATATTCAAAGCACTTCATGACCTAGCCCCATCTACCTTTCCATTGTTCTTAGACTTTGCTTCCTGACAATATTCTCTATCCAGTGACACTGAACCCTCTTTGCTATTCCAAAAAAAAGAAACTCCATCTCTTGGCTCCTGGCATTTTCTGACTTTCTCCTAGGTATAGAATGTTCTTCTTCCTTTTCCAACTAAAATCCTATCTTGTTTAGAAATCTTTTCTTATTTTGACAGCTTTGCTCCTTAATCATTAATCAAAAAAATCTCTTTTTAAAAATAATGTCCTATTTATTCTGTTTATACCTTGCTGTACATATATATATATATATATATAGATATATATATATATATATATATATATATATATATAGTGAGGGGTTAAAATTTTGGGTAGGAGTTTGACAAAATTACTGAGAGCAGTTTGATAAAACAGCAACACTTATTTAATTCTGAGGAGAAGCTGGGATAGGAAATAGGAGGTAGAAAAGTGAGATGATCACTCATACCACTATGTTTAAAATCCAAACCCTATACTAAAATTTCTAAGAAACCCTAAATCTAACTGGTTTCTCTGGCAGGATCTTCTTGCCTAGCAAAGCTGGCCTAAGTAATCTATTCTTTCTAACTAAGATAAATATTTGCTATTTAAATACCTAAGGTAATCAAAGATCATTAATCATCAAACAACCTCCTCTAAGTAGTTCTTATCCCTCAACTATAAATAGTGAATCTGCCTNGATATATAGATATAGATATAGATATATATAGTGAGGGGTTAAAATTTTGGGTAGGAGTTTGACAAAATTACTGAGAGCAGTTTGATAAAACAGCAACACTTATTTAATTCTGAGGAGAAGCTGGGATAGGAAATAGGAGGTAGAAAAGTGAGATGATCACTCATACCACTATGTTTAAAATCCAAACCCTATACTAAAATTTCTAAGAAACCCTAAATCTAACTGGTTTCTCTGGCAGGATCTTCTTGCCTAGCAAAGCTGGCCTAAGTAATCTATTCTTTCTAACTAAGATAAATATTTGCTATTTAAATACCTAAGGTAATCAAAGATCATTAATCATCAAACAACCTCCTCTAAGTAGTTCTTATCCCTCAACTATAAATAGTGAATCTGCCTGTCACAAAGACACAGACACAAACTCCTGCTCCCTCAAAGTTCTGAGGAGAAAAGCCCTCAGAACGTGACCCTTCTCCCTCAAAATGCTTAGGAAAAAAACACCAGAGCCAGCTCCTTCTCCCTCAAAATTATGAAGAGAAAAGGACCAAATGTATCCTCATTTTATCCTTATGTAACTTTCTCATCTCCTAGATAATGGAACCTGCACTCTGGCTCACAAAAGTCTGTCAGTGCTGAAAAAGTTACTTAAAAATTCTGCTCTTAAAGAGACAGAGTGAAATTAAGAAAACTCCTTTTAACAATATAAAAGCAAGCTATAAACATTCATTAAATTCCTAGTACCTGGTATGGAATAAGAACTTAATGAATGTCTATTGAATGACCAGCTCTCTAGGACTAGTGTCCATTTAAGGAAAATATAAAATAAAACAATCATAAAAAATAAAAACTTTTTTAATACTTATTATGTGCCATTTGCTGAGCAATTAGGATGCAAAGAAAAAAAATGAATCAATCCTTAGTCTGAAATCTGGCATCCAGGGATCTTGCAAAAATTCTCTTCATGAGTGATCTATTTATAGGGCATCTTTGCTACTTAAATTTGTGAATTTGTTTGCTAGTTTCACAAGGTAAATAAATAAGGCAAAGGGTCAGGAATTTCAAAATGAAGGATTATTCCCTACTCTCCCATTGTTTCTCACTCAAAAGTATGTTTGAACAGTCTTAGGATTTTATACATATATTCACTCTTTGAGAGTTTCAACAATCGTGATCACTGCTACATCTGTACTTCTGGTGTCTGCTGAATTTCTCCCTTCCCAGGTGTCATGAAATGATAATCCAATTCTCATCCTGCAGTTAGCTGAATCTTATGGGCCTTAAAATATTAGCTTAGTATCATTTAAAATGTCAAAAAATAGCATTATCTAGTTCCCCTTTATTCATGATTCATACATTTCATTATTCATTCATTCAACCATTCCAGAAATGTCAAGTATGTCAGTACAAACCCTTAAGATCTTCTGTGGTCTAACATCCTGGCCAACATATTTGAAGACTCATTCCGCTTAAAGATTAAAAAAAATCAGAGCCCTCATAGTTGTCCCTCTGTCTCAATATTTATACTAACTGTATGACCCTGAACAAGTCAATAGAAATTCAGACCTCAATTTCTTATATAAAATGAGAATAACTGTACTTGCCCAGTGTACTTTGCAGTGGTATAATGAAGATCAAATGAGATAAGGAATGGGGGAGAGAAGTGTGTAAATAGAAAAGGACTACATGCATGTTATTATTGCTACATTTCTTATTTACGTTCATCATCATCATCATCATCATCATCATCATTTTTTCAAAGGCAGAAATCATGCATCAAACCACAATACATCCCTCACCGCCACTAGCACACAGTGGTTATTGGTTTCATCCACATGATGCTTATTAACTTGACCTGGTTTCAGTTACTTCTACAAAAAAACACAACAGGAGTTATGGTAACATAACAGAAGTCGTATTTGTCCTTTTCTTTCACATTCCTTAATTTATTTTACTAAAAATATAGTTTAGATTTATATTAAAAAGAGAAAATGTTCAACTTGGGCCAATTCAAGAGAGGCAGAATGATGCAGTAAACAGAGGTCTGGCACCACAAAGACCTTAGTTCAAGACCTGTTATGACTCATGAGATCTAATCTTTATGCATATTTGTTTAATTTGATAATAAAAACAATAATCTCAGAGAATTTTCTGCAAAGCTTTTGCATTCATTCACTCATTCATTAAGTCAGTTTAGTTCAATTTAATGAAGTTCATCTGAATTTAAAGTTATGCCATTAAAACAAAACAAAACAAAACAAACTTGTGTGAAGTACCTTATGTCTGCAACTCATTGAGTTAAGTTCTGGATAGAAAAATGCATAATGACAGTAATCCTGACTACAAAGAAGTTATAATTTAATAGAAATGAATGAAGCATGTACACAAATAACTGATAGAATGCAATAAAGATGAAGGAGAAATTCAAAGTGTCATGAAAATCATCAATGAATTGAGCAGAGGGCAAGTATTTTGTGTTACAGGGCACTGGTGGCTATTAGCATACATAGAAGGTAGCTGAAGGATTGGCAGCTGAAAGATATGATTCCACTTTACTGAGGCATTAAAACTTTGGGATGGGGCTGGGTATCACTGAAAAGTCAAAAGAATGACACTGAGCTAAAAAGATTAGCCCAGTTTGAGCTACTGTGAAAGAAATATACTTTATAAATGCAGTAACATAATAATAATCTTAAATTTAATGTGTCAAGGAAATGATAAATAATTTTCCTGAATATACTCAGTTTACTGCTAGCAGTCTTTAAGATGAACTTTGTATATTCTCTTTACATTTCATTTATCTTCCTCCCTATGACTGCAATTGATTTGTCTATATACCTGTTTATATCACACTGAACATTTAAGTCCCATTTCAGGAGCCAACTCCAAAATGAAGTCATCCTTCTAAACTAATACTAAGCATTTGCTCTATCCTCTGTATTCACATTTACTCTTAGTACTACTCATTTTGAAAATATGTATTACCTACTAGTGCTATTTTTTCTTTACATATGTACTTTCTCACCCCTTATGATGTCTTGGGAAAAAAAAGTGTAAATTAAACTGCAGAGAAAGCATCTGGAAGAGGCTAATTCCATAGGTAGAAACTGAACAATGTTATAAATGAGCAATCAACAGAATGATGTTATAGAGGGATTTTATGACTTTAAGGAGAAGGGTTTAGTTATTCTATGCTAAGAATATCATAGAAAATCAGTCAAAATTTGTGATATTGAAGTTTAAGAAGAATAAATGTACAATATAACATTAGGTTTAAATAATCTATTGGGAGATGAAAACGTATTGAAAATTAAACCTTGAAAAAGTCAAAGAAATATTTCTAATCTAAAGGAAAAGTGGAAGCTGTATGAAAAGATAGACCAATGTTTGTACACAGGAAATTTACCAAACAACTTACATATTTCAAACAGATGTACAGAAGCTGAAAGTAATTGTAATTCAGGTATCTAAGCATGAATAAAAATCTTTCCAGACTTCTGTAAAAATAATATAATAATGAAAATGAGGCTGGCAAGAAATGTTATGTTCCACAAAAGATGAAATATCTTTTACACAATATAGGTAGAAATATAATAGTTCATTTTGCTTTTCTCTTCAAAGAATAATAATCTCTGGAGTGGCAAAGAAAGACAGGAACAAAAATAGTTAATGGAGAGTTGAACCTCTAGGTACTGTAAATAGAGAGATATTAAGATAATCTTTAGCTGTCGATGAATTGTTACCTCATAGAGATAAATTATGCTTAAGAGAATTGCAAAAACCTGTGGGATTTTATTTCTGACATTGTCAGTGATCTTTGAAAGATCTTACTAAATGAAAAAGGTCTTATAAAGCTAGAAAAAGGTAAATACTTTCTTGATTTAAAAAAATGTTGGATGGAAAAAAAAAGTAGTATTCTAATTATAGGTCAATGAACTTAACTTTACTCTCTGAAAAATTCTAGAATTTATCATAAAAGAAATAGTGAATGAAAACCAAAAAAAGGGGAACACAGGGAGACACCATGATTTTGTCAAGAAATCTGGCTATTTAGATTTGAGTAAACTAATTTCATTATTGCTCAATTGATGGGCATTGGCAGCTAAAAAAATAACTTGACCTTCTACTAGTTTAAGAAAAATAATATATAGATATGAGGATTAGAGGGAGGGGAATAGAGCTCTTGAATTATACTCTACTAAGACCATATCTAGTAAGCGTCATTTTCAATTCTGTATACAAGATTTTAGGAAAGTGATTGTCAAACTAATGTGTATCAAGGGCAGAAAGATCTGGTTTTTAACTCAAGACTATTTTATTAGAGGACAATTTGAAAGAGTTAAGGGTTAATCTGACCAGACAATTAGAGAGCAGTATTTGTGTTTTTCATAAATTCATTTACTGTTTCACTTGAACTCTGGCTTGAAATGCCTTTCTCTTTCCTCATAAGATATTTTCCCCACTCCAAATGACTCAGTCTGATCTAAGCTTTCATTTGAAACAAAACAATTCTCTGGCACTCCACAGCATCCCTGATACTAGGGGGAAAAAAACTAAAAGAAAAAAAAATATCTGACTTATTTATTTAAAAAAAAAAACTTTATTCAAAGAAAAGAAACCAAAACCACCTGAATTCCCTAGCTGAAATTGACTAGAGCCCCATCTCCTCTGAATCTTCTCACATTCAAAGGCCCCTCCCAGGTACAGGATTGGTCCTTATATAGACCAGAAGGGGGGGGGAAGGGGGACATGGCCTCTCCCCTGCACAGGATTGGTCCAATACTGAAATGTTCCTTATATAGATCAATCCTGTGCCTGGAAGGAGGCAGGGGCATAGTCCCTCCTCTAGCATGGGATTGGTCTGGACCAATCCCACACCAGGAAGTAGAGGGAGAGACCCTTGGGGTACTTTGGGGAATGTAGTTTCCCCAGCCACAACACTTCAAAACCCATACTTCATGAAGTCTAGGCTTTAGCCATTATTGAAACCCTATTATTTTTATCAATGGGTTCTCAAAATAGGCTCCTTTTAATTTTCTAAAACTAATGAATCTCTTTAAATGCCACCTAAGGAAATTGGTTTGAAAATGGTTGAAAGACTGAGCCCTACAATTATACTTTGGGAAGGGTTTTTGTTTTGTTTTGGCTGTGTTTTGTTTTTATTTTAATTTTTAGTGTGTTTGAAAGAAAGCAATTTCAATCATCTTAATCTGAAGTATTCTTTTCATTCTCTTATGACTACTGTTATAAACAAAAGCAGTCCTAGGGAGATATAGATATACAGTGGTGTGAATGTATCTATGTATTCTCCCTAGTTGCAGATGATGGAGGAACACCAACCCCAATCACCCTTGATGGTTGTTATAATTTCCTCTTTTCTCTCACAGTCTTCCAAATGATGGATGCCACCTTTGAATGGCAGAGGAGGCAGTTGGAAGGCATAGTATGTTCCCACATGCCATGAGCCAGGGGCAAACGTCGGTTGGCCTGGCAGTATAAATAACCCTGACGGCCTCTTGGAGGGGTCTTTGGTCTTTGGTCTTTTGGGTTTTTGGTCCCTTAGGTCTTTAGATCTCTGGATCTTCCTAGCTTTTTAGGTCTCTGGGTCATGAAGGGAGGCTGGGAGGTCTATAAAGAAGAGGGTAGAAGAATCTAAATATAGTTCCTGAAGACTGTGAGAGCTAGTGCATCACCAAACACTGATAGTGAAAAGCTGAGAGAATAACATCACCAACAAAACTGCATCAACAGCAGTTCCTATTCTCTGGCTTTGCTGTGGCCAGGTTGACCCAGAAGGGTAGTGGAGAACAAAGCTCCAGCTTCTACTAGATCAAAGTCTGTAGTGTTTCTCCTGGCTCCAATCTAATACATTGTGCTTTCACTTTATTCTTTTTAATGTACTTTTCAGTCCAAAGTCAGCTTCTATCCTTTATTCAAATATAACATTTAATCTCCTGCCTTTGTACCTGTACACAGATGGTTCCCTTTGGTACTTCTTTATCTTGTAGAATTCCTAGTTTCCTTCAAAGATTAGCTCAAATACTCCCTAGAAGAAGAGGTCTTTCTTTATTTTTAAGCTTTTAGTTGGTACTGTTTAACAAATTATCTTGTATTAGAATATTATGTGATAAAATAAAATGTAATGCAGCACAATATAATATGATTAATATCACATAGCAGTAAGATAAAATGGGTTGTGATATCATAATGATAGGAAAAGATTTAAAGAGCATTTATGGAGAACATGAAGTCAAGCTTTCTTTAAAGCAAAAGTTTACCTTTTTAATACTATCATTTTATCAACTTTTCTGTATGACATTGAAAGATGGAATTTAGCAGATTCTATGAATTTATAAATGAATATCCCACAGAAAGCAATGAAATGATATATTCTTATTGTGAACAACACAAAGCCAATAAAGAACAGCTCAAGAATTTAAGTTACAAATGAATGAATGAATGAATAAGGCTGTCTTAAGTGTTTATTGTATGTAAAATGTTATAGGTTGGGTTGGGGGTACAAATTCAAACAAGCTCCCTTTCTTCAAGGAATTTATATTTTATTGGGGAAAAAAGAAATGGAAAGAGTGTGGGAGTACCACTGTAATGGAATGCTTTGGAAATGATTGGGGAGAAAAGTAGAAAATGGATTCCTAGAAAGGTAAGAACCAAGTTTATTTAGGAAAATACAATACCTCTAGAGGAAAAGCACAGGTTCTGAGGGGAAAGAGGATAAAGATATCTGATATGCAGGTGATCTTGTTTTAGAAATGGCCAGGAAGAAATAAAAAGGAACTGCCTCACAGAAAGGAAAGATGAATGGTAAAAGACAGTTTTTAACCCACAAGGAATTTATATAATAATGGGAGAAGGAATTATAGTGTTCCAAACTATAAGTATATTCAAACTGATTTCAGAAGGATAAGATTACTAATAAATAGAGGTATTAGAGAAAATCTTAATAGAAAGTTCAAGTGATTTTCAAATGGAAAGAATATAAGGAATATAAAAGGACAGTTTGAGGACAGAATATCTTCTGAGTATAAGGAACAGCTTTGCAAAAGGACAGAAATGGGAGATAGAATGTTGGTTTAAAGGAACAAGAACATAATTTGAATGGAATATAAAGATGTGAAAGTCATAGAAAGTGAAATTCTAGGAAAAATAGAGCATATCAAGCTAACATATTAGTTATAAAATCCTGAACCCTTGGATTCCATCTCCCAGAATTCTTTTTCATCTCCTAGCATCCCTTTCCCTGCACCCCTACCTTTGCATTTTCATGTGTTATTTATAAGTTTGTTGTGAACCGTGCCCTCTCTTTTTCCCACATGTGTAGCTGGGAAAGCTGACTTTGCTCAGGTTTTTACTTTAGCTTTTTATTTTCTTTTTTCTTCAAGTTATTATTAATACATTTACTAAATATAATACTTAGAATATTTGAATATTAATTTTACTTATCACATTTATGGTAACCACTTCAGAAAATGAATTCTCAAATTTTTTTCTCAGATAGCTATTTCAATAAAGATAGTAAATTTGCCAAGTTTCTGCCCACCACAACAGCCAGGTGGTCAGATCACAATGAAAGCCCTGTGCTCTCCCAGTCCGGCTGCTGCTGCTGCTGCTACTGTTCCTAAGCTCTTCTGCCCTCACTGATTCCAGGTTTTGACCAGACACTGCCTGGGTGGTCCCTGTGCAACCAGCAGCCTCCAATAGCTGGAGACCAGAAACTGCCATCCATTCTGCTTCTTTTTCCCCACATAGGGTGATATGTAAGCCCTTTCTTCCCCCCAAATTCCTCCCCAAACGTGGATTTTCAAGCCTGTGGCTAGCCACTTTTTGTCAGGGGAACACAGCATGCAGAAAAAAAACATGCTATTCAGCCCCACCCCCTTCTAGTTTTCAAGCAGATTTTTTTAAAGCTGATTCTGAGCTACTAAGAGTTTTTCACAGGGAGGGCAGATAGCACAAATCAGTAGATTTGAAGTCAGAGTTTTGGGAAATAAGCCTCTAATTTTTTCCTTTTCTTTGCCTGTGTCCAAATCTCTGGGGTAGTCTGTATTTCATATTCAAATACCCTTTTGTTCCCCTTGGTGTTTTTCTCCCTAAGGAGAAGGGGAGAGAACAATACTTTTCCAAGTCCACCCAATTCAGTGTTTTTGTTTTTTTTTTTAATATCATACATCAAGTGTCTATATAGAGACTCCTGTGAACCCTATATAATAGTGGTTTTGTTTGCTATTGTCATTAATTTACTATTGGGAATTTTGGGAATTTTGGTACTTTCTTTGAAGGGGCATTATCTATTGTCTTACTGTTTTATAAAACTTACTTTGTAAACATCATTTGCACTCACACAGTGGTTCATGGCCAAGTTAAAAAAAAATGGATCTCATTTTTGGTGAGGAACCTTTGTATTCTATCTTTCCTTGGCTGACACAATGTGTCATTGATTGTAAGCTATATATTTTTGATTTTTAAAAAAATTGTTAATTTTTTCTCTTGTATATGCAATATAGTGTTTCAGTTGTCTTTTTTCTCTCTATTTTTGGACTTGATGCACATGTTACTAGCATTAAAATGTTTGTTTTTTAATTTTATTTTGCAGTAGGGTAATTTTAAAAATGTTCATTAACCCTAATCTCAATGCATACACAGAAAAATTTTAGATGATAGAAATAATGTCATTGATTATTTAAAAAATTATGGGACTTTGCTTAATGATTCTGTCTGATTCTAGGAGAAGGGAACACAAAAGGAGCCACTGTATGATGCAAAAAAGCACAAAGATAACTTGCATATCGAGCACAAGGTCATAGAAACCAAATCAATGAGATTGATGAAATTTTGAGCCAACAAAAAAGGACTTGAACTTGTTTTGGGGTTCAAGGTTGAGGCTGTTTTGACACATGTCAGAGGCAGGACTTCCCTGAGCCACATTCCATCAAGTACCTCACTTTAGCTGTCTTCCTGGCTCTAATATCCCTGAGAGAAAAGGTAAAATCAGACCAAGGGATACTATTTCCTAATTTGCTGTTAAAATCTAGTCCCTTTTGTCTTTTATAGTGTGGCAAACTTTCTGTAGTCCTGGTGACTGATTGGGTAAATGCATAATTACATAAATCACTTTCCTTGGGCCCTGATTCAAGGACCTGTTATAGGTTTATTTTTCCTTTACTTCGATTTTTAGACATGAGACTTTGATATTTTATATTTCATCCACAAGTTATTCTTTTATTTGGATTTTTTGAAGTTTTTGATTTTCTTTTGCCAGTTGATTCATATACCTCATAACTCAGCTATGTAACCCTGAGTGATCCCTACATTTATTATTATCCTCATCAAGGGAAACTATGTTATTGTTGTGAACTTTGATTTAAATTTGAGCCTAATTTAGAAAAGGAGACTACCTCCCAGAATGCAGAAGGTGCCATGAAGATGCCTGCAGATACTACAAGCTGTGCCAAAAGATCCAGAGTGAACTATGAAATGTGCTAAATTGAACTATGGGGAGGGTGTGTGTGTGAATGCATTTGTTTTGAATTTATACTCTTATTCCAAAGGGGATTGCCCCCAAATTGGCTTTTTGTCAACTAGCAATCATTGATTTTGTTCTCTTTTCCTTTTATCCACAAATTGTTGCAACTTATAAGATCGTTATGTTTAAAGTAATCCCTTTGGGGAGTCTAGTCTCCCAAAAGGATCACAGTGGGGAATGTATTAGTTAGAAAATCTTGAACCCTTGTACTCTATCTCCCAGAATTCTTTTTCCTCTTCCAGCATCCCTTTCCTTGTACCCCCATGTTTATGACTTCATGTGTTGTTTATAAGTTTGCTGTAAGCTATACCCTCTCTCTTTTTTCCTCTTGCATGACTGGGAAAGCTGGCTTTGCTCAGGTTTTTATTCTAGCTTTTTATTTTCTTTTTCAAATTATCATTAATAAATTTATTAAATATAATATTTGGAGTATTTGAATATTAATTTTACTTCTCACACTTGTTATAGGGTTTAAATAGTAAACTATTTTATGTCCTAAATATAATGAGGAGACACTGAAAATTATTGAGTGAGTGAATACTTTCAGATCTATATTTTAGGAAAAAATATTTTGACAATTGTTTGGATGACAGGTTAGAGGGAAGAGTTTCAAAGAATTAATTGCAAATATGAAGTCCTTTCTATAATTCAGACAGCAAGACAACCCTTCTTTTTACATAAATGAGGAAGTTGAGGTAGGAAAAGGTTAAGCTCCTTGTCAAAAATCACATAGATAAGAAGGCGGAAAATTGGCATTTAAACTTAAGTTTTCAATTTCTAAGTCAAATTAACTTTCCTCTGAACCACAAATGGTCCAACTAGGGTGGTAGATGTGAATATAGAGAAGGAGACAGAGGCAAGAGGAGTTATAGTGATTGAACTGAAAAGACATGGCAAGTATTGAGTTGGGGAGTTGGGCAGGAAGTGGGTGAAAAACAAGAAGGTCAATTATTTGTAAATTATCCTGAGGTTGTGACTCTGGGTACAAGAAAGATAATAGTGTCCCTAGCAGAAAAGGACATGTAAAAGGGGTAAAAATTATGATTGGACTGAATATACAAGAGTAGGGTCACCAGGAATTAAATACTTAATTCCAAATGAAAGAGTCAAGAATGACTTTTATGGTAGTTTATTTACAAATAGAAAGAGAAAGCAAAAGTAAGAAAATCAAAGAGAGAATAGGGCAAGATATCTAACCTAACACACTAAGTATTTTGCTCCAGTCCTTGGCTCAACAGAGGTAGGGATAATTAGTCCTCAGCCAGAGGAGCCTCAGCCTTGAGCCTAGGGCCAAGGGCCAAAGGCCCAGGGATGAATAAAGAAAGGACTTCAGTCATGAAGCCTCTCTCAAGAGGAGAGGCCTCTCCTGAGGCTAGTCACTTCAGAAAATCCAGGAAGAAGTCAGTCTTTTTCACTCACCCATGTGGTAGTTCAAAAAGAAAGCAGTCCAAGTTCCTCAGCCAAAGCTCCTCCAGGATCCTGTCCAAGGAAAAAGAGAGCATCCCAGGAAGTTCTGGCCACTTTTAAAGACCATTCCTTTTCTCACTCCTTCAGCTTTAATGTGTATCAATTGCATCTAAAGTTTTGCTTAAGACTGCCCAGAGGGCAGTCAGTAGATTCTGATTAGTCATCCACTTTTGCACATGTGGGTTATAGACTTCCCCAACTCACGTGTAAGTGGGGTATTTATACTTTTGGTGATTAAATCTAAAAACAGGCAGGGTAGAGTTAATCCCATCTTCACAATCCCCTCCTGTGATCATTTGGGAGACTAGTCTCCCCAACTGATCATTTGACATAATCATCTTGTACCCCTAAAACTCTTTTAACTATAGGTGTATACAATATTGCATCTTCTAAAATGAAACTAAAATAGTTAGAGATAAAAGGGAAATAGAAGAGAGAGAAAGCAAAACCAGTATTTTGCTAGGCTCATTGACAAAAAGCCAATTAGAGGGCAGTCCTCTTTGAGTTTACACTCAAAATAAATGTGTTCAATTCCCTCATGTTAACTATATATAAATAAATAAATATGTATTTGTTTGAAAGGGCAGTGTTAGGTAATTAATTGTGTTTGGGGAATATTATATTTGACATGTCAGGGGGACATACCCATTGAGACATTTACAAGATGATGTGTGAGTTGAGTTCTAGAGAGATGAGGACTGGATATTGAGGTTTGGGTATTAACTGTATCAATATAATAATTTAATACAGGAGGATTAATGGAGGAGAATGAAGAAAATAATATTTTACTTTTCATGAATTAATTTATGTATGAGAATGTTTGTTTTTATTATTACCCTTTAATAAAGATTTTATTTGACTTCATTAAAAGGAGATTTTTTTTAATTGAATGATTCAGCATTTCAGGTAATAATACAGCCACACACCCATTTGCATGCATGTACATGACTGTAACTTAGAGAAGAATCATCTAGTTTGGACAAACTAATGAATTTTATATTTCTTCTATTAGAATCAGAACAGTTTGAGAAAGCAGGTACTTTTTCCCTATATGACTGTAGTAAGAGATGTCCTTCATATCAAGGCCAAATAACTTCTATCAGCATTCTCTTTGGAAAAACTCAAATAATTTGCCCAAACATTAGTTTTCCCAAAGGTAGAGAGCCTCTTTCATTGCAGACCCTCTCCTGAGAACCATTCAGGGAAGAAATTAGAAAATTCCAAATGCAACAATTCTATTTGTGGAAATGTAAATAAAAATACAGCATTCATCTTATCTGCCCTTGGATTCTTCACAGCTTAAGTTTTCATACTCAACCATCCCTACCCCGACATTTCCTTACCCCAGGCAATAGATTATCTAAATTCTTTTAAATGTCAGGCCTTTCAAATAATAAAGCCTTGGGATTTCCAATAAAACATGAAATTGTGAGGTGGCAAAATGGAGACTAGACAAGCATAAGGAAAAGAAGGGAGACCTTCCTTTCCACAATGCTGACCCAAAAAGGATGGCTAATATTCTAAAGTAGAGACAGGAATATTAAGCTGGATTCCCTCAGAATAAGAGGCTGACAAGACTGTTGTTCTTTTATTTTTTTTTCCTTACCGACCTCAGGCAACTTGGAACAGCCCCATAAAACTAAATTTAAACACCTGCATTAAGAAAATTGTGTCAGAATACATGAGGAGCATATAGCCTAACTTAAAGAGATATGAAAAATTAAGTCTTTCTAATCTATATTCAGTTGCCAAGTGCCTACAGAAAAGCAAAAAGAACAAAAATCATTTTCAGTCCTATCCATGTCAGAGTTATTGAAAGAAAAATTGAGTTCATGTAAAGCACACTAGTTTTGGACTCATGGGCCTCAGATTCAAATCTTAGTGCTGTGACCTCCTACCTATATAATCTTGAGTGAATTCTTTAAATTCCCAGGATCTCAGTTTTCTCATCTGTAAAATGAGGTTTTTGGACCATTAGATTACCAATATTTCTTCTAATTGTTAGTCGATAAACATAGACGTAGTCATAGAAGAAATGTGTCTACAGACAGACAAAAGTATGTTTTAGTAAATGGTAAGCCATACATTACATACATGGTCCTCAAATTATAAAAATAAGGTTCTGGCTTTTCAACTCCTAAGGTTTTTCATGGTATAGTCCTCAAGTAGCTCTTCCAGTTCCACTAGCACTCTGTAGTGTAGACCTTTTGTAATTCCTGCTGTTCATCCACAGGGGCATACTGAGATAATAATAATCCAGAGTTGACCATCACTCTGCCAGGCTCACTCTCCCAGAATCAGAGGGGCTACATATATCTCTAATCATAACCTAAATGTTCTTTGTATACCTTGGGGAATTCATGAGTTTGTCTCTTCATTATTGTCATCAGATCAAGCTCTCATTGAGTATGTTTCTGAGACTCTTAAGTTTTGATGAGTAGAAATTCAGTTATTTTAAGTCACTAAACAGTAAAGGACATTTTTCTTAATTAATCAATTAAAAAAGTCAATCGAGATGATATAAACCAACTAAAATCTTTTGAAAGTCATTTCAGCAAATCAAAAGGCAGTTCTCATTCACCAGTTAGTTGAGGAATCATATTCCCTTGGTTTTCTCCCTGATCCTGACTTCTCACAACATATCATGAATGAATAACTGAGAAAAATCAGTCATTCATATAATATATAAGTGACTTTCCTGATTGCTGCAGGGTATGTAGGTATAGGAATTAACTGAGAAGAAGAAATTTTAGAACCAGAAGGTATATTAAATTAAAATTTCAGAAAAAATGAGGGGGCAGCTTACTTCCTCAAAAGTCTTTTTCCCCCTCTTTTTTTTATGCTTTGCTATAGAATGGAGAGGATCCTATAATCTATCTAGCTAAAATGCTTTAACGATAGTCCTGGAGTTGATATTTGTTTATTTTATGAAGAAGAGCCTATTAAAATGCAGAAACTCTCATTAGAAAGGGTTGATCAACAGATGATAATATCACTACTCTTTTTTATTATCATTATTTTTTTTGCCTAAACTCATTAAACCATCTTCTAAGGCATGAAAAGGATGCAATCTGTGACTTTGGGGAGGAAGCTAACATATAAGATGATAAATACCTTTCAAAAACCTTAGAAATCACATCATCCATTCCTTTCATTGTTTATGTCAGAAAACAAAAGCAAAAAGAGTACTCACAAAAAAGGAGACTTACACATTAGATAGTAAAATTATTGGCAGAACAAAGTCAAGCTAAAGACTCCTTCCACAGCAGCTTTTCAAAAAGAACTGAAAGTTGGGACAAGGAGCATCATGGTAAAAACAACTAACTAGCTATGACACAAGATTTCTTGAGAAGAATAACAAATTATTGAGACTAACTTTGCAAAACATCTTTTTTTGTGAGTGTTCTGAAAGCCACAACAGTGTTAGAAATACATGGATAACAAAGCATTATGGCCAAATTGGAAGAAATGAACCCACCATTTGAGAATACAAAAGGCCTCTTGCATAATAAATGATGCCCTGCCAATTTAAAAATGCAATTAAAATTCATTCTTCCATACTAGATTCTCTTTTACTCATAGCCTACTTATTCTCTTCATTTTTTTAATCTTTCCTTTACTTCCTTGTTGTTTTTGTATAAGAATGCAAATATGAAAAAAATGCCTAATTTTCTAGCTCATGAAGATATGTAGTGATCTCCCAAGTCCACAATAAACATCAGTGATTTAAGTGGAGGTGGCCTTTAATATTACTAGAGAGAGGTCATCTGTTAAGAGAAGGAAGAAAATTAGTTACAGTCGAAGAAGATACAATGGGTAAATGTGATATAAAAGCAGATTATTGCTCAACTTAAAAGGTGGGAGATCTTTCTAATCTTTCAAGTGTTGAGGTCTAACCCTAAATGGCATGGGCTTCTAGGGGAGATGATATATCCTCTACCCAATTCCACTTTTCTCTCCTTTCTCCAAATATATATCACCATATAGGTTGGATAAGAATTTGTGGTGAATTACCAAGCATTAATCTTTAGCTTTTCATGGGACTCCATATTCTCAGTTCTTAGGTTCTTAGGTTCTATATAAAGCATGTAGGTATATTCCAAATATCATTGGACCAGGAATCAAAGGACCTTAGTTCAATTATTTATTCTTGTTAGGTAACCATAAGTAAGTCACTGATCTCCTCTAATTTCTTTGTAAAAGCCTCTGACAACTATTATTATTTTTCTTGGCTCATAGGAATGTCCTCAGTATCAGATAATAAATGTGTATAAGGCATTATCATGTAAAATTAACTATTGTTTTTTGTATATAAAATCTACAATAAAAAAATTTGAAAAAGATTATTACGAAGGAAATTATAATAAATGTGTTGTAGTATGTAATCAAAATCACAGTGTATGGAATCAAAACACATGGGTCTGAATTCTAATCTTGTCACTTATTATCTGGTCAGGTTTCAGCCTGTCATTACATCAATATGTATCTATTTTCGTATCTGTGAAATGGACAAAATGACCCTTAAATCATCTCTTCTAACTCTCTGGAAGATCTAGATCCTTACTGTCTCTTGTAAGTTAAGTTTTGCAAGGATTAGCAAGAAAGCATGCCTGTGGGCAGGGTTTGCAGTTGGACACTTGGAATCTTGGGAGATTCTTGATGCCATCCTGGGGCATGAGACTAATCGTTGTTTGGGCTGTGCACTATATAAGACAGTCAGAGACTGGACCCTGAGACTCATTTTGGAGCCAGAAATGCAGAGTGGTTGAAGTTGATCAACACCCAGTGGAGGGAGGAGGAACATGGGTTTAGATTAATTAGACAGGTAGGCTTAATTATCTTCACTGACCAATAGCAACATCTCGTTGAAAAACCCAACAATCTCTTGGGGAACAAAAATATATTTCAATCAACCAAACATTACCATCTGGCCCAGGGCTGTCAGCTGTCAGCAGCTGAGCTTCTATTCATCTATTTATCTTCAATTAAGCTGCTATCTAATTTGTCTATAGGCAAGTAGTGTTCACTAAAGCAGGCCAGATTGACCACTGGTCTGCCTGGGCCAGTGGGCCTGGTTAACTAAGCTATCAACATTCTTAACCTTTTAGATTTAGTACTCAGAGCTAAGATCAAACTTCATTTAGGGATTCCTAAAAATCCTCTTCCCTTCTATCAGTTTCCCTTGTTGTTTGATTAACACCAGTAAAAGTTTTGTTTATAAAAGTCAATCCAGCTACTGACCTTTTGTTGGTTGACTTGGCAACAGGTCAGCCTCAAGGAAGTTCTAAGGTAAGTTGAAGGGTCAGAGGAGGATCCAGACTTACTCCCTGAAGTTGAGCTTACCTACCATCAGTAATATCAATAGTCAAATACTTTATTGATTATCATTGTTATTCTAATATTATTGATTTAGTTATCAATAATTAAACATCAATTGATGCCAGGAGGCTAGTCTTCCTGAAGAAACGTACTGTGATTGGTTAAGGGGATTCTACAGGAAGTTTAGTTGTGTTATCTGATTTCCTTTTTATATCTAAGGAAGGTTTAAAGCTCCTTTGTCATCTGGGGTTTTCTGCTTTAACTTTCTTAACAATTACATCATTACAATCAAGTCCCTCAACAATCATAACACTCTGGGTCAACCTTCTATAATAATCCTAATTCCATTACAGTAAGCATTTATGAATTCAACTATCATTGCTTGTTTTTGTTGTTGTTGTTGTTTTTTTTGTATCTTAGAAGGTAAGGGCAAGGGCAAGTGGTATCTAAATATAAATGAGAATACTTGTACTGGTAATTTCTTTTGAGTCATATGATTCATCTGAGTAGGAAGTATAATTTAAAATAAATGTTTATTGTTAAATTCTAATAAAAAATTAAGAACCTTTCCTCAAATTGCCATGCTGCCATTATAAATTTAGACAGAAGAAGGTGACATTGACCTTAAGTTTTTATATATTATATATATATATTATATATATATATATAATTTATAAAGATGTTACTTCTGGGCTGAGTGGGGAGAATAGATTCATTTCTCTGAATTAGGTGGGCTTAGAAAAGTAAAAAAAGTTTGACTTCCCCTTAATTATATATTTTCATTTGCAGTTCTGAAAATAACTCTGCTGAAAGTTTGATCCATGTAGGTGGATACAGCTGGCACCAGAGGCAGCTGTAGCTGACAAACCTTTACTTCAGGAGGTCAAAGTATAGGGGCAGAGAATTAATCTAGAGAAACAAAAATAAAGGGACCGACAAGGAATCCACTTCCTCTTCTCCTTTCTATTAATTTCTGGCCTGCTACTGCCATTTGGTTCTCATCTATGCCATATCTTGTTGAATATCCTCTCTATAGGCTGCCCTATCTTTTCTTTCTAATACATCCTTCTGTTTTTAAGTATGCTTCATTAGTCCTACAACAAGGCAACCATAACTGGTGAAGAAACATCCCAACTTAGAAAAGAAACACACACATGTACACACAAACTTAATGCTATATTTCAGTTATTGTCTATTGTCCCTTTAATAAAATCACTAAATTATTTGACAAAACTAAAACTTAAGTCCTAACATTTAGGAAGTCAAAAGGAAAAATATACTACACTGGTTTGGACCAACCAGGAGTATGGTATAGCAGTAAAACAAGTTATGGTTTTAGAACTGGTGCCAACATCAGCAGTAGAAGATGTTATAGTACCTATAGATCTCATCCCTGAAAGATAGTCAGAAAAAGATTCCAGGGGCCAACTGTACTAGTACTGGGTGCAGGATCAGGTGCCATTTTAGAACCTCATTGTTCATCATCCAATGTCAGTTGTAAGGTGGAAAGGAAAACTTCTGGTCAAAAGTGAAAAAGAATGCTAGTTCCATATCTCAGTTCGAGGATAGAGATGAATACTTGCAATCAAAAGGGAGGAGGGTCCATGTTCAGGGAAGAGCAACAGCTCAATCCAAGAGAAAATGATGTTACCTCTCCCTGCATCACATCACCATGAATGCCCCAGAAACTTACAGATACCTGGAAAGAGCTATAAAACAGCAGAATTAAAAAATCTGAAGCTTGTGATAATAATCCTTAATCCACCACTTGGAGGCAAGAAGTACAGTGCTAACAAAAAATTCAAGAAATAAGCTAGAAAAAAATCAATAAATAACAACAAAAAGAACTTGACCATCAAAAGCTACTGAAATGACAGAGAAAATCAAGGCAAAAACTCAAAAGAAAATGATGGTAAAACATGTATCAGCAAAGTGTCAGAAAAAAATGTACCCTGGATACAATTCCAATAAGAATTCCTAGAAGAGTTTAAAAAATATTTTAAAAATCAAACTAGAATGGTAATGGGGAAATTTGGGAGAAATGAAAATAATGTAATAAATATGAATATAAAATTAATAGGTTGGGAAAAGAGACACACAATTCCAAGAAAACAACTACTTAAATGTCAGAATAGATAAAATAGGAAACAAGCACAAAAGCTTACTTAAGAAATAATTCTTTAAAAATTATAAATTGTCATTTGGAAGCTAATGAATCCATGAGACATCAAGAAACAAAACAAAAACTAAAAAACTAAAAAAATAGAAGAAAATATGAAATATTTCATAGGAAAAGTAATTAACCTAATAAATAGACTGAACACAGATAATTCAAGGATTATTGGGCAACCTAAATTCATAATTTAAAAAAAAGACTCTATACATCATATTTCAAGAAATCACAAATGCAAACTCCAGACATCTTTGAATCAGATACAAAATAAGAAATTAAAGAATCTACCAGTCGCCTACAGAAAGAGACTTCAAAACTGAAAACATAAAGGAATATTAAAGGCAAATTCTACATATTCTAGGAAAAGAAGAAAATTTTATAAACAGCTAAAAAGAAAACATTAAGATTCCTTAGAGATACAGTCAGTCTTAAACAATATTTAATGAGTACAACATTAAAGAAACAGAGAGCTTGGAATATCCATCCCAGAAGGCAAAGGAGATAAGATAAAAAGCAAGAAAATCTACCCAACAAACCTGATTATGCTACCACAAGGAAATTAAATCAAAATCTTGTTATTTAATGAAATCAGGCATTCCTGATTAAAAGACCAGAGGTAGGTAGGAAATCTGTCATTTAAAGAGCAGATTCAAAGCCAGAATAAGGATGACTGAAAAAATTGTAAGGAATTTGATCGGGTTAGAATATTTATATTATCAAATGAGAATATATGCAATTTCCATGAATTTCATCTTAAATGGGGCAGGTAGGCGTCTAGAGGACATGGATGTGGGACTTTTATGTTTGAATGAATTCAAAAAAATACTAAACTGAAAATAGGGGGATTTATTGGGATAATGGGAAGGGAAAAGAACATCAGGGAATTTTATCTTACATTAAAAAGACATGATGATAAAAATTACAATGGAGGCAATGTCTTCCCAAAAAGATTTGGGTGAAGCAAGTCTGCTCATTATTATCATTATTCTTCAAAATTGTATTAGAAATGCTAATTATAACAATAAGACAAAAAAATAAATCAAATGAATGAGAATAGACGATAAGGAAGAAAAAATATTACTCTGATTTGTTAGTATACTTAGAAAAACAAAGAGAATGACCAAAAAGAAGTATTAATAACAATTAAAAACTTTAGAAAATTATAGGAAAAAAAATCTATAAACTATTAGCATTTCTGAATATTGCCAACAAAAACACCAAGGAAGAGATAGAGAAATCAGATTTAAAATAACTGCAGACAGTACAAAATACATGGGAATCTACCTTCCAAGAGACAGACACTATATGAATGCAATTACAAAACACTTTTCTTACAAATCAAGACTTCTAAACAATTGAAGAAATATCCATTCTTATGGGCAGACCTAGTCAGTATAACAAAAATGTCAATTCCTTCTAAATTAACTTACATTTTTAGTGCTATTCCAAACAAACTACTAAAGAACTATTTTCTAAATTTAGGTGGGGGAAAAAAGGACAAAAGTTCACCCAGAAAAAAAAAAAGCTAAGGAATATCAAGGAAATTAATGAGGGTAAAAAGGAAAGGAACTTGATCTAGTAGTACCAGATTTCACACTACAATACATAGCATTACTCTTTGAAACAATTTGGCACTGGATAAGGTTGTTGATTAATGTAATAGATTAAGTATACAATATATAGTAATAAATGACCACAACAATCTACTGTTTGATCAACCCATAGATCCAATTTATTGAGGAAGAATTCACTATTAAACAAAAACTGCAAAGAAAACTAGAAAACAGTCTGGCAGAAACTAAACATAGACCAGCTTTTCATAAATAACATCAAAATAAGGTGAAAATGTGTAGATATTTTGACATAAAGTATGCTATCATTAACTATTTGGTGGATAATGGAAAAAAAAACCACCTTTGCCATTTATAGATAAAAGAGTATATAGCAATGCAAGAAATAGGTGGGATCACAGAATGTAAAATGGACAATTTTTATTGTATTAAATTAAAATGATTTTGAACAAACAAAACAGATGCAGCCAAAACTGGAAGGAAAACAGAAACCTAGAGAGAAAGATTTACAAATATCTATGAGGAAGATCTCATTTTTTCAAACATATTCAGCCAAATCAGAATCTATATAACCATTTGTGAAAATATTCAAATGGGGATTGTTTCTTGTTTGGGTTGAACTACTTGGCTACAGCAGTTTCTTTCAACTCTCAATCATGATTCTATGTTTTTGTTTTTGTCATGAAAGGAGGCTGGAGGTTAGGAGAAGAATTGGGACTAGATAAATAGATTTGGCTATCAACACAAAGAAATCATGCAATCATTGTGTTTCATTTAGAATTGGACTCCATATCTCTGATTGAATTTATCAGTTGACCTCAACTATATGACATCTAGCCTTAAGACTCAGTGGGACAATACAATGGTGAAATTTTAAAATTGAGTCATACTTTTATCTTGCTGTCTTCTTTTAAAAATATGTTCTAGAGGGGGCATCTGGGTACCTCAGTGGATTGAGAGTCAGGCCTAGAAATGGGAGGTCCTAGGTTCAAATCTGGCCTCAGACATTTCCCAGCTTTGTGGCCCTGGGCAAGTCACTTGACCACCATTGCTCACCCTTATCACTCTTCCACTTATGAGCCAATACACAGAAGTTAAGGATTAAAAAAATATATGTACTAGAGATGAATTTATTTCCCCTTGCATCTGGGAATCCATCGTCCCATTCCTGGAGCTCTCCAACAATACTTCCCCAATTATCTCCTTTTTAAGCATCTGTCCCAATTCCCTTCACTAAGAATTTTAAAAGTAGCCTCCAGTTAATTAGACTTTGAGTGCTTATTGGTATTAGATTCAATTTGCTTCCATGTGCATGTATGTCCTTGCTTAATAAAGATTATCTTGATTTTAAGGCATCATATCTCTTGATTATCTCTTGGTTCTAGGAAGTAAGACTGAAGTCTCTAGAGTCTTAGCACCCCAAGGTGTTTGCTCCCCATTGGGAGAAGGAGAAACCTAAGATTTGCAGAATTTGAGCCTCATTTTACTATATATACTCATCCAAATATAAATAAACACACATATATAAAATTGCAAATATATGTGCTATTTTCACATTCAGAATCATATTTAGAATTTAATGTTTTTTCTTGTGACACTGTGCTTAGCTCAGCGCCTGGCAATTAGTGGGTGCAAATACTTGTTGACTGAGTGATTGATTAGAAGAGAAGCCCAAATTCCATATCCAAAAACTTTAGGCAGTACCATGTTGTTTCTCATGGTATGTAGTACCTGCTAAGGACCAACTTGACAAGATAACACTTTCTTCGGTTGCTACCTCAGGTGGTTTTCACATTTTATTTTAATTTCTTTCTTTTAAAAGAAATACTTGTTCATCACAACTTTCATCCAGGAGTCTCATTCTTCCTGTTAAGGAGCTAAATTAAGTATCTTTGTATATTTAAGTAGCTTGCATGACACAGCAGTTACATCCCTCAGTTCATGGGCTGTATTTTCATTTTCAAGCCCCCTGAAACTTGGGGATAGAGCTCTGCTTCCTGGTGGTATTTAGGAAGATCACAGCTGAACTGAGTTAACTATGTATTCTCTAGAAAAGTCCCCCATTTACCAAGATTCTAACATTGGTGTGGGGGGCAGAAGGGAAAGCATCAAATTAGATTTAGTGAAAATAGAATTGTTGACAAGCTCAGTGAGAATCTTAAGAAGTTATTGGCTCAGATGCCACAAGCTAATAGGGTGATATTAAAGCAGATGCAATCATTAATCAGCCACCTCCACTTTGCATGTTCAGGCCTTCTGGCAGGCAGATTTTTTTTCCTTCTGTCTCCTGACTACTTCAGTGACTGAAAAGATTAGAAAGTTACATAATTGCATTAGGATAACAAGGCAGTTCAGGGAGACACTGATACCCTGATGGTATTTTTAGAACAATTTGGTGCAGCTGCCATTACTGTCTTATTGAGAGCCGTCTTCATTTCTCGGAGCAGAAGGAGGGAAGAGTCTATCACCTCTTCTCCAGATTAGAGGGTACTTGAAAGATGGATAGACAGAAGCAACAAGGACAAAAAGTGTTTGGGGGAAAATAAGGACATCACTAGCACTTCCTATCAAGAGATATTATTGCACTTACGTGTAACAGTTGCAAATAAAACCTCTCTTCTTCACCTTAGCGTGTATTTTTATTTTTTGTTCAGTCATTTTTCAGGCATGTAGGACTCTTCATGACCCTATTTGAAGTTTTCCTGGCAAAGATACTAGAGTGGATTGCTTTTTTATTCTCCAGCTCATTTTACAGTTGATGGAGAGAGGCAAATAGGGTTAAGTGACTTGCCCAAGGTCAAATGCCTATAATTGTCTAAGGCCATCTGTGAACTCAGGAAGATTAGTCTTCTTGACTCCAGGTCCATCCCTCTACATCAGTGATGGGCAAATTCTTTAAAGAGGGGGCCAAAGGAAAGGCAAAATCTTTAGGCAGAACAATATAATTTATTAAAAAATAACAATGATACATTTTACAAAATTCTTGTATTTTTTGTGATACTAAGCCCTATTAATGACTGAAAGATTATGAAGGAGAAGAGCCACGTCTGGCCCATGGACAGTAGTTTGCCCATCACTGCTCTACAGCCATTTTACCACCCATTTGCTCCTAACTCATATTACTACTCTAAAAAAATCACCTGTATTGGCACTATAATCAGGGCAATTAACTGATCTCTCAAATATATTGTATTTTCCTTTACCTTTTTCTTTGTTCCTCCATCATTAGTCCTCTGGGGGAAAAAAAAATCATTTGCTTTCCTTTCTTCTCCTAACATCACGACTACCTTCTGTCTATTTAAATTCATACATTCTTCGTTGATAAGCTCAAATTTCATCTCTTTCAGGAAACTTTATCTAAGAACTCTAACTCACAGAGATCTCTACCTATTCCAATGTTCTGGAACATAACATTATCTATGTTATAATTTTGACATTTGTCTTCATTGCAAGTTTTCCTTGTACATGTATCCCAGCTCTTCATACAAAATAAAATGTCCTTGTAGGATCTTTCATATACAGCAGAAAGAATATTACTTTGAGGTAGACAAACTGGAGTTCAAATCCCACACCTGATACTTTTTATTTGTGTGTTCTTGGCCAAGTCACTTAATATCTCTGAAATTCAAAGATTCCTGATCTGTAATGAAAGAAATTGGAGTAGATCCCCTCGCTGATCACTTGATATGTATAATCTTATGATGTATCCCAAGGAATAGTATCCCCTAATTCCTTTTTTCTTACTTTCTCAAATAGTTTCTTTGTAAATATTTATTTACTTTATCTATCAACTATACTTTGTATTTTTTCATAAACTTAGCACCTTCTGGGTAATAAAATTCCTAAATCTATAGTTGCACTGCTATACATATAAAAAGCAGTCTAATGGAAAAGAAAAAGCAAAACAAAACAGTAGGTTTCGAGTGAGAGATTAGGGGATTCCAAGCCTTCTTTCCCAATTACTAGTTCTATGATCATAGGGAAGTTGGAGCTATTAAAAGTTTCATTTTCCACATCTGTAAGGTGGGAATCCTATTAGCACATATGTCCCAGAGTTGTTACAAGGATAAATGAAACATTGTATATTAAGCCAACTCTAAAATGCTAAAGAGAGAGAGAGAGAGAGAGAGAGAGAGAGAGAGAGAGAGAGAGAGAGAGAGAGAGAGAGAGAAGTTATTCTTTCTTAGTTACAGGTAACTTAATTACTATGCTATGACTCATGCATCAATCAATCAAACATTAAAGACTTATTAAGCTTCTACTATGTGCTAGACTTTGGGATAAACACTGGAGATATAAAAGGAGCCAAAACAGTTCCTGACCTCAAAGAACTTAGAATGAAGAAAGTTGTATATATGTGTAAAATTTTATATATGCATATATACAAAGCAAGCTATATAAAGAATACATAATTAACAAAAGGAGGCACTGGAATTAAATTGCATTAGAGAAAAATCCTATAGATGGTGAAATTTTAGTTGACTTAAAAGAAAAGGAAATTTTATAGTCAGAGTGAAGGAGGGAGAATGATCTAGGAATGGAGGACAACCAGTGAAAATGTCCAAAGTCAAGAAATATTGAGTCTTTTGTTCCTGGAACATGACTCTTGTTTTCAGAAAATCCCATTAATGGGTTAATGGAGAATCAATTGAAATGAGGAGAGAGAAATTGAGGCAGGTCAACACACTATGAAATTATTGCAATAGTTTAAAGGTTAAGTGATGAGGGCATCAGAGTGGGGGCAGTGTTAGAGAAGAAAAAAAGGAGCTTATATGAGAGATGTTTCAAAGGTGATATTAATAGGCCTTGGCTAAAGCTTGTATATGAGGGATGAGAAACATTAAGGAATCTAGGATGAGTTTCCTAGGTTGTAAACCTGAGGGAATGAGATAACAGTCTTGTCTTCTATAATAAAGAGAAGGTAGAAGTTGAGGAGAAAGATCTTGAGGTTGGAGGATTTTTTTGGACATATTGAGTCTACTGAAGATCTAGTTTGAGCTATCTCAAATGTAGTTGGAGATGTGAATTTAGAGGTCAAGAGAGAGATAAAGGTAGGAAAGATAGATTTGAGAATCATCGGCATAGAGAATGATCAAGGAAACTGATAAAATCACTGAGTAAGGTAAAATAAAGAGAGAGGAGTACTCGAGACAGATTCCTCAGGGTCACCTATGGTTATAGGACAGGACCTGGAGTAGGATTCAGCAAAGGAGACAGAGAAGGAATACTCCTATAAGTAGAAGGGAAACTTGTAAATAATTTTCTGAAAACCTAAGGGATTATTAAAGAGGAGGGAGTGATCAATGACATTAAAGACTGCAGAGAGTTCAAGGAGAAAGAAAAGGGAAAGGTCCTTTGTATTTGATAACTAAGAGATTATTAGTAATTTCATTGTAATGGTAAGGTCAGAAGACAGATTGGAAGAGGTTAAGAATGAGAAGAGAAAATAAAAGTACCTTTTTTTAGTTGGCCTTTCTAAGGAGTTTAGATGCAAGGAGAAGAAAAAAATGGATGATAAAGGAGTAAATCAAGTTTTGCTTTGTTTTTCATGATAGAGGAGACATGGGTATGCTTTTAGATAGTAGGAAAAGAGCCAGTAGAGGGAGATATTGAAAATAAGTGAAAGAGAGAGGGATGGTAGAGTGGTCCATCTATTGGAGGAGATAGAAGAGAACGAGATTGCTTGAACAAGTAGAAGGGCTAGCCTTGGAAAGGAATGAGGTCATTTCATCATGGGAGATAAGGATAATGGAGGAGAAAGAAATGAAGAAGATATCTGAATGATTAGTGAGGAGGAAGAGAGGAGAAGAGGGAATTCACAGAAAGTGGTCTCCATGTTTTCCATAAAGTATGAAGCAAGGTCTCAGCTAACTGTTGTGAGAGAGCCAGAGGAATTTTGTTTAGAAATAAAAAGGTTTGAAAGAGTTACTATGGAGAATGAGATAGAAAGTTGATGAAGTAGACTGTGTACAATTGCTTATCAGCAGTGGTTGAGCAGTTGAGATTGTGTAACAAAAATGTGTAGTGGACATAGTTAGAATGGTTGTATGATTTTGTCCAACATTGTGCAGCAGCACATGAGTAGGAACGTAGGCTATGAATAATGGGAATAATACAAAGCTGAGAAAAATTCCTGCTATGATAAAAGGGACTAGGAATTCAAGAAAGACAGTGTATAGCTGAATCAGTTCACCAAGGAGTCAAAATGGTGAGAAGATAAAAGCAACTAGTGCAAGGGAGATGATCTGGTAGAAAATTGAGAAGTCAAGAGATTGGAGGTCATGGTACAGATGAAGAGTAAGACTTTATAATAGAAGACAGAGGGGAAAGTGAAAGGCCAATGAATTAATAATCAGATAAATGGATTTTAGAATTCTTTAACATAGAAGTGGTACATTTGCGGGTGATGACAAAATCAAGAGTGTGACTATTTTTAAGTGTGGCTTGAGGTTGCATGCTTCCCAGATATTTTAGTTCCTACTTACTTCCCAGTCTTATTTCTTACTAAATCTCTTCAATAACTCTTCAAATCAGCAAAATTGGTCTGAAAATCTAACTTTTAAATATCTTGTTTTCCTCCTCTTTGCCATTGTGAAAGTGGTCTCACACATGCTAGGAAAGCATGTCTTGAGCTTGATCTCTTAAACCCCCTCACATCCTTCAGAACCTAGCTCAGGTGCCATATCTTACACGTGGTTTATCTTCATCGTGAACCATTTGGCCAATTTCACAATTTTCTTTTTTTTTTAAATAAAGTTTTACTTTGCTTTTATTTCCTTGTCTTTATGCTATCTTCCCACATTAGAATGCAAAGTACTTGAAGGCTAGGACAGTTTGAACACTATCTTTGTATCCCCGATGTACCTAATACAATGTTTTGCAGGTACTAAATGCTTAATAATATTTGTTGAAATTAATTAAGTTCTTTTGTTCTAGTTATCTTATCTCAAGGATACAAAATCAGATAAGCATCAAAAAACAGAATGAGGTGATGTTACCTGTTAATCAGTGCCTATTTCTAAAGTTGCACCTCTAACCATCAAAAACATGTTTGACCACCTTGTTGGGTCAGCTACACAAAGACTGCATAGGTTGCTCTTGACTACTTTGATATTTTTTCCTCTAAGCACAAACTGAAGTATGCACTATTCACACATGAAAAAGTGAATTTGGCCTATCAAATTTTAAATGCCAGTTTTGCTAAGACTAGAACAACTATCCACTTAATTCTATATTTGTTCAAAAGATTGACTTCTAAGTAGACAGCTGTTCAAACCTAACTACCCCAGTGATTTCTAGCAAGTATGTTTCCAATCTCTCATTTGCTTGGGTCACATTCCTACAGGGAAGTTCATTTTTGGAATGGGATAGTTGAGCTGGATTACAAGTAGAGTCTATTTGCTTACCAAATTTCCAGTGAAGCACGTTTATTTCTTCCTAAGGACCTGATTTTAAACACAACTAGCTGATTTCTCTCCTGAATTCTGAATGAGAACCCAATAGTGGTGGAAAAGTTTCAAAAGTTGGAGATTTGCAGACAGGTGGTTGACAAATTCAGAAAATCTTGATCCTGTAAGTATGAGTTCTATGAAAAGACAGTTCCTCAGTGCTCTCACCTAAAAAACAGGGTAGATAATATTTACCTTTTTCATTACATTCTTCGCTTAATTATTTCTCTGATGATTCCCACTTTTTGAAAGGGATGCTCATTTCTTGAAAGTTATGTCAGCAGAGCACAAATTCTAGGATTTTCTACTAACTTGAAAGATGCATACATCAAGTGCTATATACTATGACTGTTTCTCCAAAACTACTCTAAGGGAAGGTAGGTTCATTGTAAGATTAGACCCTAGATAATGATTTTATTTGGTTGTTTATTGAGTATAAGAACTGATTAAACTGTCTTTGAAGAATGAAGACTTTGCTCATTCTGTTGATGAAGGGAATGCATGAACCTCTAGAAAATCATATGGCTCTACAGATTAAGTACTTTGTTTCTTATTTCAAATTGAAAGCTTACTTCCTGGGAAATTTGCGGTATGTCATCAACCTCTCTGAACCTTAGTTTACTCTGGCAAAATGCAGATATTGGACTAGATGTTCCTAGAGTCATTTTCAGCTCAATGTGCTTAGACCTGATCATTGTTCATTCAAGATGGCAAAGTCCTATCTAGAGCTTAAGGATTTGAAGACAGATTCAATGGAGATTAAAAACATACAAGTCTTTTAGAAGAAAAAAATAGACACAGAACTTTTGGGAGGAATTTTTTAATGAAATTCTTCCACTGACACAGACTTTCTGAATCTTAGATAGTTGAGTGGCCATTAGTTAATAGTAGTCATGAGCACATAGATAGAGCACAATTGGGTAACCATGGGCAAGACATTTAATTTATGTTTGCCTTAATCCAGTGGAGAAGGAGATGGTAAATCATTCTGTTATCTTTGCAAAGAAATACATGGACAGTGTGGTTCACTGCATCATGAAGAGTTAGACAGAATTGAACATATGAACAATAACATATCCCAGACATTGAAATAAGTGCTAAGTATTGTGCTCATAGGATATAAAAAGAGTCAAAAGAAAGCCCCTGCCTTCAAGAAGTTTACATTTTAAAGATATAAAGAACAGGTAGACAAATATGGTGGGAAAAGTTACAAACAAAATGGATAAGAAGAAATGAAAGGCAGTAGAATCAAGAGTGTGGAAAAGACTTCTGGGAGAAGATGTGAATTTAGGTGGAATGTAAAAGAAGCAAGAGAAGCCAATAGATGTAGATGGGAAACAGCCAGAAAAAAAATTCCTAGACTTAAAAGATGGATTATTTTTGTTCATCTAAAAGCAACATATAACCTCAAATAGAACCCTTGCTATGATTTGCACCAAAGGTTGTCATCTAGTTTATGTTTAAAGACCTGTGATTAACTGAAACCCATTGACTCCAAAGAAGCCCATTTCACATATATGTCATATTTTCTTTTTTGTCTCTTTGGGACAAACATTGACTAAGATAGACCTTCAATTAACATAAAACAGCTATTCTGATCAACTAAAGGTTTTTTTTTGGTTAGCTAAATATTCCTTTTTCCTTCCATCATCCTCATTTAGCATAGATTCATACCTTCTCACTATTCACAATATCTTCTAGCTTATTTTTTAAATTTATTTTAGCATTCAGAACTGAACACAAAACCCTATATATATATTCTGACCAGGATAAAATATAAATGCATTTTTACCAACATATTGCAAAATCTATGTTTTTCTTAATGCTACTCATGGTAACATTATTTATTTTCTTCATGTCGTATCATGCTATTGAATCATATTGATCTTGAAATCTTCCCCAAAACCAGATGTTTGTCAGATCAACATTTTCTTATTAGTTTGAGTATAACACTCCAGTCTGTTAAGGGCTATTTGGAACCTGTATTATCCATTGAGTAAGTTATCTTTTTCCTTCCTCCTCCAATATTTTGAAGGAAGATTCACAGAGGTAGATAGTCAGTCACTGGTCCATAGAGTCGGGTAGTCAGGCATTAGAGACAAAGCTTGGATACAGAAGACTCCATTTCCCACAACTTCCCTTTATAATCCCCTATGTTGCAGTTAAATACTATGTTGCAGTTAATAATTTTTAATTTTTTTCTTTTTTTCTTGATGACTTGGGAAGATTTGCTTCTCGAGATTTTGAATACTTATATTTGGCTTTGTCATCAAAGATTGTCATTTTATTTTTTTAAATGGTCACTTCTACTATTTTGTGTTATGACATACTTCTCAAATAAATAAACTTTATTGATATAAAGAGAAGAGATTTTAAATTTCTGGTGTATAAATATTACATATGCCTAGGATATTCTCCATAATGCTTTTCCCTAACAGCCATAATTTTAATACCCACTTTTGAAGCTGAAAATGATACAGCAAATCTACATAGGATTCATGTATAAATGACAAGCTTTTGATTCTAATGCCGAAGTGTGGTCATTATGCAAGAATGACCTTTATGTTAGTAAATATGGTAATTCTATATAAATGACATTCCTGCCCAGCCTTAGTTAATAAGTAAACATTTTCTAACTGCTTGTGATGTAAACTCAAGCCTCAATCTGAATCAATGTGTTCTTTCAACTTTATTTCTTGCTTTGTTTCTCTACCTATGACACATGCAAAGTATAAGAGCTGACAAAATTGATGAAGATAACTGAGCTTGTTAAAATGTTACATTTTTTGTTCCAAATGTAGGCAAAGGTGATCAAGGGATAGTGCATCCAATCCTTAGTCAAAAGTAATGACAACATCTCTCATAATCAACCCCCTGTCACCCTCACATATACTACTACTATCATTTAAGCCATTAATATCTCTATCTCTGTCTCTGTCTCTGTCTCTGTCTTTATCTCTGTCTCTATCTCTCTGTCTCTGTCTCTCTGTCTCTCTGTGTGTCTCTCTGTCTCTGTCTCTGTGTCTATGTCTCTGTGTCTGTGTCTCTGTCTCTCTTTCTCTGTCTCTGTCTGTCTCTGTCTCTGTCTCTGTGTGTGTCTCTGTCTGTCTCTGTCTGTCTCTGTCTGTCTCTTTCTCTCTCTCTCTCTCTCTCTCTCTCTCTCTCTCCCTCTCCCTCTCCCTCTCTCTCTCTCTTCTTCTTCCTCCATCTTTCTCTTTGTCTTACCATACCCTGCTTGTTTTTCTCCTCTCCACTTCAACCATCCTGCTCAGTTGCCCAGGCTAGACCTTGTCATATCTACACAAGAAGTTGTATTGGTTCTTTACTGTTTCTAGGAAAATATAAAAATACCTGAGATCAGCCCTTAAAAGTTCTAGCCTACTTTTTAAGAATTATATCATTCCCCTTCTACCATCTACCATTCTTTTCAATTTTCCAGCTGTCATCCTTATGGTTCCTTGACATGAGATTTGTCAATCTCTTCTCTGTTTCACTGCTTTGCTAAAGGCTACACTTAGTATTTAAAACAAATTCTTTTCCACTACTTCCAATAAATTTTAGCTTCTTTCATTAACCATCCCATGTGCCATATCCTAGAGAAACACTTTCCTGATAACCCTAGTGGTTAGTACCATTTTTCCCTCCTTAAATAAATCACGATTTTATTTATATACATATGTTTTAGATTTTTGCCTGGATAAGGGACTGGTCCTTTGGTGTCTTATGATGTTTCTCATCATTCTTTTTTTTTTTTTTTTTTGGCAGGGAGGTTGGCAGGGATATAGTGAGGGGATTAATCTCTCTCACTTAGCACAACACCTTGCCTATCACAGAGGTTTAATAAATGTTTATGAATCAAAATAAAAGAGTAACAATGATAATAGTTGACATTTATTATTCTGTTTTGCAAAATTATTTAAGTAGATTATCTTGAAGGATGTTCACCACCATCCTGAGAATGAAGTGCTATTAACAACCTCATTCTGACATATGAGGTCACTGAGGCAGACAGTGAGTAAGTGGCTTATCTATGTTGGCACTACTAGGTTTCTGATATTAAAAATTTACTCTAGGTTTCCTGATACTATATCCAGCCCTCTATTCACTGAATGACTTAGCAACACTGTCGATAGAAGAAAATTTTAGCTTGGAAAGATTTATTTGTTCACAGAAAAAGAAATAGCACTAGTATTCAAATTCAGCTCTTCTGTCTCTATTCCTCTACTCAACCAGGGATTATTACTTGGAGTGTGTGTGTGTGTGAGTGTGTGAGTGTGAGTGTGTGTGTGTGTGTGTGTGTGTGTGTGTGTGTGATTGTGTGTCTGTGTGTAGGAAGAACCTCATTGATAATCTGGCAAAACCTTAGGATCACTTCTCAGAATATTGTTTTGAAGCACTTAAAATACATAGGATTACAGAAGAAACAAATTATGGTAAATTAAAGTTATCAAAATATTTATGAAACATTAGTTCACAGATTCCAGGTTTAGTACTGATGGAATACTTCCTATTCTAATCATGACATCTTAAAAATCTCCATCTTCCTTGCTTCCATCAATATTAAACTAAAGTCCTGTCATGTTTTCCTTTTCAATCATATTAAATTAGCAACAATTTCATTCTTTATACTTGTATCTCCAATGACTAGCACACTTCCTGGCATGAAACAAATGTATAATAAATATAGGCTGATTTGATATACATTGTTTTAATTCCCACTGTCAGTACTCTGATTCAACATGTATATTTTATGTATGGTATTCTGTATTATACTTACAAGTACTATCATTATCTTGAATGTTTTCTCTTTCAATTCATTTCTAGAATACTGACTGGTTAATCTCTTGAAGGCATCTCTCTAAATCACTGTTTGATTGTTATTTTTTGCTCAAACATTTTAAGTATTTTCTCATTACCTAAGGTATAAAATCCTTAATCTGGCATTTAAGTCCCCTTTCTTCATAGGACCTTGCCAGATAATAAAAAAGCCACCTCTTCTAAGATATGTATATATATATATATATATATATATATATACATATATGTATGTATGTGTACACATATATGTATATATGTATGTATATATTACCTTCCACTTTTATCTCATTCATATAGCCATAATCTATTGATGTCTTTTTCCTCTCTTGTATTATCTGTTATAGCTTCTAGTTCAGTTCTGATTCATCTCCTCTCCCCTCTACTGAATGTCTTTCAAATAACTTCGAAATGGAACTTCCTAAAGCACTGGTCTGGTCATGACACCTCTATTTTCCAAAAAATTCTTGTGGTTCCCTATTTTGTTTAGAATAAAATAATGAACTATGGCATGGTTTTTCTCAATCTTATTCCTGTCTAAAATTTATTTTATTCCTTTCAGAATCTTGATTTCTTGACTATAAGCTCTAAGAAGATCTACTTTTTCTAACCATGTTAGTTGCATGTGCCCTTCCCCTCTTCAAACACTTAATGAATTATTGACCTAGTCTCTCTTTGCCTCCTTTAACATCTTAACTCGTATTGTATTTGTAAGTGTACATATTGTATTGTTCCTCCTCTTCTCTGAACCTCCAATAAAACACAGACTTTTTATTGGCAAAATCAACAGTGTTTTACATTTTAACATCATCAGCACAGTGTTTTGCCCATAGTAGTCACTTATTAAAAATTAGATGAAATTTAATTTGCAAAGAACTTGGGTAGAGAAACTTTATTCAAATGCAATATTATTTCTTCTTCACATGATACAGTGTTTTAGAGTTTATGACATGTTTCTCAAAAGAATTCTATAAAAAATTAGTACAAATAATACTATGCCTATTTTATAGATGTAAGAACTGAGTTTCAGCATGGTTAACTAGATTTGTAGAATTAGATTATTAATAATTTCTTAATATATCATTATATTTAAATTTAAATGTATCTATTTTTTACCTCAAAATATCCAATTAACTCTTTCCTTCCCTTTCTTCCTCCTTCATTAGAGAAATTATTATTTGACAAAAAGATATGTGAGTATATGAAACTATGTCTTAGTTATTTCTTTTTATCAGTTCTTTCTCTGGAGATAGATGTGCACAATTCATTCTTCAAATAATACTTCTGTTGATACATAATAATATTCTCTTGGTTCTGCTTATTTCATTTATAATTCCATTTAGTTCTTTCCCTTTTCCCCCAAAATAACCTGCTTGACATTTCTTATGATGCAATAATATTCTACCACAATAACATGCCATATCTTATTTATTCATTTCCTAACTGGGCATCCTTTTAACATCTAGTTCTTTGCCATCACAAAGACAGCTACTATATGTATTTTAGAAAATATAAGTTATTTTCCTTTTCCTCTCATGTCATTAAGAAATAAGATTAATAGTGGTAATGTTGGGTCAAAAGATATACAGTTTCATAACTCTTTGAGTATAATTTCTAGATGTCTCTCCAAAATATTTGGATCAATTCACAGTTCCATCAGCAGTGTTTTAGTATCTCCATTTTCCCATATCCCCTACAAATTTTGTCATTTGCCTTTTTATCATTCTAGCCAGTGTGATAGATATAAGACTGTATTTGCAACTTATTTTAAATTTGATTTGCATTTCTATAATCAATAATGATTAATAGCATTTTAATATTTTTATATGTAGTTTTGATTTCTTCATCCAGAAACAGTTAATATATTTGACCATTTATTAATTAGAGGTTGGCTCATCTTATTATTAATTTGATAATATATTTTATTTTATATTATTTTATATTTATGTTACATTTTATATTAGGTTTTAATTTTTATATCTAATACATGAGGTCTTTGAGAAACTATGTATGATTTTTTAAAATTATTTTTTCATACTAATGTTAGCTACAGTACTTTTATTTCCAAAAATAAATTTCATGTATTAAAAACATTTTAGATCTCACTATTGTTTCCTAACAATTTTTACCAAACAGTGAATTATTATGCTAAAAACTTGAATCTTTACTCTTATGAAATACACATATGTACAATCTATTCCACTGATTTACTTTTTCTATTTCTTTGCCAATAGAGGAAGGTTTTGATAACTATTCTTTTAGAGTAAAGTTCAAAATCTGGTACTATCAAACTTCTTCCTTCACATTATTTTTTATCAATTCTTAAGATATTCTTGACTTTCTGTATTTCTTAAAGAATTTTGTTATTTTTGCTACTTCAACAAAATAAATTTTAAGTAATTTTATTTTGGATGGAATTGAAAAATTAGATTAGCATAGGTAAGATTGTCATTTTAATTATATTGACTCTACACACCAATAAGCAATATCTATGGTTATTTGAAATGGGTTAACTCTTGTTATCTCTTCTTGAAGGACATTATTGGTAACATAGAAATGCTAATGATTTATGTGGGTTTATTTTATATCATACTTTGTTAAAATTATTGATAGTTTCAGCAATTTTTAGATTACTCTCTGAGATTTTCTATGAATGTAAATGTATATGAACATGTCATTTGTGAAGAAAGGGGATTTTAATACTTCTTTACATATTCTAATTCCAATTTCTTTTTCTACTCTTACTATTATTACTATCATTTCTAAAAAATATGTAAAGTAAAATTGGTGATAATAGGCTTCATTGGGAAATCCTCTAAACTTATCCCAATTGCAGATAATGTTTGTTGATGATATTAAGTATATATTGATTATTTTTTAAACATGTATTAATATTCATTTTTAACATGGTTACATGATTCATGCTCCTACTTTCCCCTTCACTCTTCGTTCTCCCCCCACCCATAGCCAATGCACATTTCCACTGGTTTTAACATGTGTCATTGATCAAGACCTATTTTCAAATTGTTGTTAGTTGCATTGGTGTGGTAGTTTCAAGTCTACATTCCCCAATCATGTCCACCTCAACCCATGCTTTCAAGCAGTTATTTTTCTTATATGTTTCCTTTCCTACAGTCTTTCCTCTGAATGTGGGTGGCATTCTTTTCCATAAATCTCTCAGAACTGTCCTGTGTCATTGCCTTGCTGCTAAAACAGCGGTCCATTACATTCGATTTTACCACAGTATATTAGTCTCTGTGTACAGTGTTCTAAGGCTCTGCTCCTATCATTCTGCATCAGTTCCTGGAGGTCTTTCCAGTTCACCTGGAATTCCTCTAGTTTATTATTCCTTTGAGCGCAATAGTATTCCATCAAGAGCATATACCACAAGTTGTTCACCCATTCCCCAATTGAAGGGCATACCCTCATTTTCCAGTTTTTTGCCACCACAAAAAGTGCAGCTATAAATATTTTCATACAAGTCTGTTTATCTATGATCTCTTTGGGGTACAAACCCAACAATGGTATAGCTGGATCAAAGGGCAGGCATTCTTTTATAGCCCTTTGAGCGTGATTCCAAATTGCCAGCCAGAATGGCTGGATCAGTTCACAACTCCACCAGCAATGCATTAATGTCCCAATTTTGCCACATCCCCTCCAGCATTCATTACTCTCCCTTTCTTTCATTTTAGCCAATCTGCTAGGTGTGAGGTGATACCTCAGAGTTGTTTTGATTTGCATTTCTCTAATTATTAGAGATTTAGAACACTTTCTCATGTGCTTATTGATACTTTTGATTTCTTTACCTGAAAATTGCCTATTCATGTTTCTTGCCCATTTATCAATTGGGGAATAGCTCGATTTTTTGTACAATTGATTTAACTTCTTGTATATTTGAGTAATTAGACCCTGTCAGAGTTTTTTGTTATAAAGATTTTTTCCCAATTTGCTGTTTCCCTTCTGATTTTGACTACACTGTTTTTGATTGTACAAAAGCTTTTTAGTTTAATATAATTAAAAACATTTAATTTGCATTTTGTAATTTTCTCTAAATCTTGCTTGGTTTTAAAATATTTCCTTTCTCATATATCTGACAGGTATACTATTCTGTTTTCACTTAACTTATTTATAGTTTCCCTCTTTATATTCAAGTCATTCACCCATTCTAAATTTATCTTGGTGTAGGGTGTGAGATGTTGATCTAAACCTAATATCTATCATATTGTTTTCCAAATTTCTCAGCAGGTTTTGTCAAATAGTGGATTCATGTCCCAAGAGTTGGGCTCATTGCCCCAAGTCTATTCCAAGGATCCTCCCTTCTGTCTCTTAGCCAGTACCATATTGTTTTGATGACTGCTGCTTTATAGTATAGTTTAATATCTGGTACTGCTAGGTCCCCTTCCTCCACATTTTTTACATTATTTCCCTTGATATTCTTGATCTTTTGTTATTCCAAATGAAATTTGTTATAGTTTTTTCTAATTCAGTAAAGAAGTTTTTTGGTAGTTTGATAGGTATGGCACTAAATAGGTAAATTAATTTGGACAGAATGGTCATTTTTATTATGTTAGCTCGTCCTACCCATGAGCAATCAATGGCTTTCCAATTGTTTAGATCCAGTTTTATTTGTTTGGAAAGTGTTTTGTAGTTGTTTTTGTATAATTGCTGTTTTTGTTTTGGTAGATAGATTCCCAAGTATTTTATATTGTCCAGGGTGATTTTAAATGGTGTTTCTCTTTCTACCTGTTGCTGCTCTAATGTGTTGGAAATGTATAGAAATGCTGATGATTTCTGTGCATTTATTTTTTTATCCTGCAACTTTGCTAAAGTTGTTGATTATTTCTACAAGCTTATAAGCTGATTCTCTAGGATGTTTTAAGTATACCATTATATCATCTGCAAACAGTGATAGCTCAGACTCCTCATTACCTATTTTGATACCTTCAATTTCTTTTTCTTCTCTAATTGCTACTGCTAATGTTTCTAGTACTATATTGAATAATAGAGGTGATAATGGGCATCCTTGTTTTACTCCTGATCTTATTATGAAGGAGTAAAACAAGGATGCCCATTATCAATGGGCATTATCAAATATTTTTAGGACAGGTCCTTCTATTCCTATACTTTTCAGTGTTTTCAATAGGAATGGATGCTGTATTTTGAAAAAGGCTTTTTCAGCATCTATTGAGATAATCATATGATTTTTGTTTGTTAGACTGTTGATATGGTCAGTTATGTGGATGGTTTTCCTAATGTTGAACCATCCTTGCATTCCTGGTATAAATCCCACCTGATCATGGTGGATGATCTAATTAATTACTTGCTGGAGTCTCTTTGCTAGTATTCTATTTAAGATTTTTGCATCTATGTTCATTAGGGAGATTGGTCTGTAGTTTTCTATCTCTGTTTTTGATCTCCCTGGCTTTGGAATCAGTACAATATTTGTGTCATAAAAGGAATTGGGTAGGAATCCTTCATTGCTTATCATATCAAATAATTTGTATAGTATTGGGATTAGTTGCTCTTTGAATGTCTGATAGAATTCACTTGTGAATCCATCAGGTCCTGGTGATTTTTTCTTAGGGAGTTCTTTGATGGCTTGTTCAATTTCAATTTCTGATATGGGATTATTTAGGTATTCTGTTTCTTCTGCTGTTAATCTAGGCAATTTATATTTTTGTAAATATTCATCCATATCTCCTAAATTGTTATATTTGTTGTCGTATAATTGGGTGAAATAGTTCTTTATGATTGCCTTGATTTCCCCTTCATTAGAGGTGAGGTCTCCCTTTTCATCTTTAATACTGTCAATTTGGTTTTCTTCTTTCCTTTTTCTTATTAGATTGACCAGTACTTTGTCTATTTTATGTTTTTTTCAAAATACCAGTGTCTTGTCTTATTTATTAATTCAATAGTTCTTGTACTTTCGATTTTATTAATTTCTCCCTTGATTTTTACTATTTCTAATTTAGTTTTCATCTGGGGATTTTTAATTTGCTCCCTTTTTAATTTTTTGAGTTGCATGCCCAATTCATTAATCTCTGCTCTCCTTAATTTGTTAATATATGCACTCAAGGATATAAATTTCTCCCTGAGTACTGCCTTGGCTGCATCCCACATTGTTTGGTAGGATGCCTCATCATTGTCATTCTCTTCAATGAAATTGTTGATTGTTTCTATGATTTCTTCTTTGACTAATTGGTTTTGGAGAATCATATTATTTAATTCTAATTAGTTTTTGATTTGCCTGTCCAGGTGCCCTTACTTATTATTATTTTTATTGCATTATGATCTAAGAAGGTTACATTTATTATTTCTGCTCTTTTGCATTTGTTTGCAATGATTCTATGCCCTATTACATGGTCAGTCTTTGTGAATGTACCATGTGCAGCTGAAAAGAAGGTGTATTCCTTTTTGTCCCTATTTGTTTTTCTCCACATATCAATTAAATCTAATTTTTCTAGGACTTCATTCACCTCTCTTACCTCTTTCTTATTTATTTTTTGGTTTGATTTATCTAGATCTGAAAGAGGAATATTTAGATCTCCCACTAGTGTGGTTTTACTATCATTTTCCTTCTTGGGCTCTGCCAGTTTCTCCTTTATGAATTTGGGTGCTATGCCACTTGGTGTATACATATTGAGCAGTGTTATTTCCTCATTGTTTATACTGCCTTTAATCAGGATGTAATGACCTTCCCTGTCTTTTTTAATCATATCTATTTTTACTTTCGCTTTGTCAGAAATCATAATAGCCACTCCTGCCTTCTTTTTCTCATTTGAAGCCCAAAAGGTTTTGCTCAGGCCCTGAACCTTAAACTTGTGTATGTCTACCCACCTCATGTGTGTTTCTTGTAGACAACATATGGTAGGATTTTGGTTTTAATCTACTCTGTTATTTGCTTCCGTTTTATGAGCGAGTTCATCCCATTCACATTCAGAGTTATAATTATCAGTTGTATTCCTACCCCCTTCTTCTTACATTAATTCCTTTTAAACCATTTGTTTGTTTAAGCCGGTATCCCTTATCCCCTTCTTTAATTAACTTCCCTTTCTACCCCCTCCCTTATCATTTCCCTCTTTTTATTTTTGAAGGCCTAATAAATTCCCTCCCCCTTCTTCTCCCCTCCCTTTTTTGACCTTCCCACTCCCCTGTTCCCCTTGGTTTATCCCTTCTGACTTCCTCAGTAGGGTTAGATAGAGTTTTATATCCCAATGGATAATATAGCTATTCTTCCCTCTCCGGGTTGATTACACTGAGAGTAAGATTTAAATATTACCTCTTAATATGCTCTCTTCCTCTCCTTCTTATAATATTATTTGTTCCCTCCCCTTCCCATGCCCTCTTTGTGTGTAATAGAATATCCTATTTTTCTTATTCTCTCAAGTTTCTCTTGGTGTCCCCTACTATTCCCCCTCTGCTTTCTCACCCCCCATATCATCTTAGACCATTTAGTATTCTACCCTCTCCCTATGAATTATTCTTCTAATTATTATAATACTGAATTCTATAATAGTGAATAGAGTTCACTACAGAGAATTATACGTAGCATTTCTCCACATAGGAATACAGATAATTAGATCTTATTGAGGCCCTTAAAAAGGCAAATTTAAAAATTATGAGTTTTCTTTCTTTCCCCTCTGTTTCTTATTCACCTTTTCATGTTTCTCTTGATTTTTGTGGTTAGATATCAAACTTTCCATTTAGTCCTGGTCTGGTCTTTTCTGTGGAAATACTTGGAAATCTTCAATTTTGTTGAATGCCCAAACTTTTCCCTGGAAGTATATAGTCAATTTTGATGGGTAGTTGATCCGTGGTTGTAGGCCCAGTTCTCTTGCCTTTCTGAATATCATATTCCAAGCCTTGTGGTCTTTTAGCGTGGAGGCTGCCAGATCCTGTGTGATCCTGATTGTTGCTCCTTGATATTTGAATTGTCTCTTTCTGGCTTCTTGTGAGATTTTTTTCTTTTACTTGGAAGCTCTTGAATTTGGCTATTATATTCCTGGGCGTTGTCTTTTCTGGGTCTAGTGTAGAGGGTGATCTATGGATCCTTTCAATGTTTATATTGCCCTCTTGTTGTAGAACTTCAGGGCAATTTTGCTGAATAATTTCTTTTAGTATGGAGTCCCAATTTCTATTAATTTCTGCTTTTTCAGGGAGATCAATGATTTTCAAATTGTCTCTTCTAAACCGGTTTTCTTGGTCTGTAACTTTCTCATTGAGATATTTCATCTTTCCTTCTATTTTTTTAGTCTTTTGACTTTGTTTTATTTGTTCTTGCTGTCTTGAGAGATCATTAGATTCTAATTGTTCAATTGTAGCCTTTAGGGACTCGTTTTTCTTTTCAATCTGGTTATTTCTGGTGTTCAATTTGCTTATCAGTTCATTTGATTTCTGAGCCTCACTTTCCAATTGCAAAATTCTGCCTTTTAATCTGTTATTTTCTTTCCTAATTTCCTTTTGAGCTATTTCCCATTTCTCTAGCCAAATCTTTTCCAAATTTCTCATCATCTCAGATTTAAACTCTTCAAGAGCTTGTGACCAGTTTTCATTATATTGGGAGGGTCCGGATGTGATTGCTTGTTTGTTCTCCTCTACTGTTTGCTCGGTTGTCTGGATTTTCTCAGTGTAAAAGTTGTTGAGTGTTAAAGATTTCTTCTTCTTGTTGTTAATCTTTCTCTTCTGGGCTTCCTGATTCTGAGTTAACATTGTTAGCCCAGACCCTTCTCAGCTTTATCCTCACTCTCAGGGTCTTTCTGTGTTCTTTAGGCTCCTGAGGTCTCAGGTCCGGTTGTTCTCAAGGTCGAGGCCCCTAATGGACCCCCTTGCTTGATCCTCTGCTGGAGGTTCCTTTATAAGTCTCAGGGCACTGCTTCCACAGTCTTATACCTGTCTGCACTGGTTCCCCACTTAGGGTTTCAGAGCCTTCACTCATGTGAGCTCGCCTGTGTCCGCCTCTACCTGTGCTTGCTCTCAGGGTCTGAGCTCAAAGTTGGTGTGCGTTCTTTAGTCTTTTGGGGTCCTAAGTCTTGCTGCTCTCAGGAACAGGCCCTGGAGCTGCCAATGACTCAATGGGTGCCCCAAACTTGCTCTATTTCTTTTGAGCTGGCTTTGGTGTTGTAGGTGGTGTGTGTGTGTTTGGGGGGGGGTTGCTCAGCCGGTGATTTAGTGAGGGTTGTTTCACCCCTTTATAGCATGGAAATGCTCCGATTCCATGGACCTTCCACACTGTGCCCTTTAGTGGGGTCCCTCCATTCGTCTGGATTTGTTTTTATGTCCCCTTGAGGAGTCCTGTATGTTTCGGTTAGGAGAGTTTAAGTGCTGCTTTTTACTCTGCCACCATCTTAACCTGCTCTCTATTGATTATTCTAAGGAAAAATCCATTTATACCTATGCTACTAAAAGCATTTAATGGGAATGATTGTTGTATTGTCAGTTTTTTCCTACTTTTTCTTTTGACAAATATTTTCCCTCATATATCAATTTATATAATCATATGATTTTGTTATATTTGTTGTTATATTGTTAATTATGTTAATAATTTTCCTCATATAAATTTATTACTGCACACCTGGTAAAGATTCTATTTGGTCATAATATATAATCTTTTTAGTATATAGTTTTAGTGTTCTGGTTAATATTTTTCCTAAGATTGTTGCATGTACATTCATTAATGAAATTGGCATATAATGTAGAAATATATAAACTATATATATATATGTACATATATATATATATGTGGATATATAAAAATATAAGAGATTGGTAAGGAGAATGATATTTAGAAGAAGACATACAGAGGCAAACAGATGTGAAAGAGATTCATGGTTCTTTTTTAAATAATAACTGTCATTTTTGGATCCACTCCTCAACTCCAGGCTCAAAAATATGTGCAGGTCAGAATTAATACCTCCTCCCTTGTAGAGAAGAAAAATAGTTAATCTAAACAAAAGCAACAGTATAGTAGACAATAATGTACGAAATTATTTGCTTTCCTAGTGCCCCACTTTTGTGCCTAAAGAAAGAAGCCAAAGTCCATTTTTCTCTTTATTGGAATATATATGTGTTGTTTATGTATGCAGGTTTATTTGTATACATACGCATATATATATATATATGTCTGTGTGTGTGTGTTTATGTGTGTGTGTGTGTATACACATATGGACATATTAAGTTAATCACAGTTTGTCTTCCTAACAATGGACTTTCATATACACTGTCCTCTTCATATTACAAATTCTTTTTCCTGGTTCTATTAATTTAATATGTATCAGTTCATGTAAATCTTTCTATCTTGCTCTAGATCTTTCATAGGTTTTAGAGTGATCATAGTAGTTTTTGATCCATAGTACTCCCTGGCTCCTTGTTTCCAACAAAAGAGTATTCTAGATCATATATACTCAAATATGTACTAAAGGAAAAATTTTTAAAAGACCTTGTATTTTAATATTTGTATTCAAGAATGTATTCTCTTGGGTGTTTATACTCAACCCATTATTTCATTTTCTTTTATATTTTCACAGAAAACTATATATTTTTGTGAGCTAAAAGAAACCTAAAAAAAGTTGTGAAACTTCATTTCAAGTAGAGAAGAGTGACTCATACCAAAAATTAAACATTTTCCAAAAATGCCATCCAAAGTATGGGGAGGGTCAATTTATTTTAAGGCTGTGTACTTGTGAGTAACCTGACATTTTCTTTGAGTCCTGTTTATATTATAAAATATTGCACCAAAATAGAAGTTAGTTTTGAGAGATTTCAGAGCCCATTCTTTTAAAGAAGCATATATGTCAGTTTTGGCCTTTAATATAGAATTCAGCCTACAGAGTAAAGGTTGTATGTCATTTATTAAATGTTAATTTAAATTCAAAGGAATTTCTTGGTCCTAACATACAAAAATTTAAAAAAAAAACCTCTAATAATATCCTTACAAGAAATAATTCAGATTGTTTTAAACATGAAATTAATATGAGATACTCTGCCACAATGGTCTATTCTATAATTTCCAATCTACATTTCTGTTGAGTAGAAGTTGTCTGAGACATAAAGTTAGTACCACTGAACATGTTGGTACTACAGTTTATGAATCAGTCAGCAAGTATCTATTAAAGATTTAATATTTAACAGACACTGGATTGATTACTAGAAATAAACATGGTTCTTGCCCATTAGGAACTTACATTCTAATGAGGAAGATAACAAAAACATCTATACAGATTCAAGATGATAGATTGATAGATAGATAGATAGATAGATAGATAGATAGATAGATAGATAGATAGTTGGATGATATGGATAGAAGAAAGAGAAGTGGATATAGTGAAAATGAAGAAATATTTTGTTATATTGTTATTATCTTTTTTGTATCCCAATTATTTCTGGACATAATTTCTATAAACAACTAGTTAAAAGAAATGAGACAAGGGGGCAGCTGGGCAGCTCAGTGGAGTGAGAGTCAGGCCTAGAGACAGGAGGTCCTAGGTTCAAACCCGGCCTCAGCCACTTCCAGCTGTGTGACCCTGGGCAAGTCACTTGACCCCCATTGCCCACCCTTACCACTCATCTACCTATGAGAAAATACACCGAAGTACAAGGGTTTAAAAAAAAAAGGAAATGAGACATTCCTTGTAATAAGCAACTCAACCAATGAGAACTTATCAAGTTTTTTTAAAAATTATGTCCATGTAAGATAATATTTAAATATATGTGTGTGTTATACTCACACACAAACACTGAAACGTCATTTCAAGTAGAAAAGATGACATACTAAAATTAAATATTAATTAAAAATAGAAGGTTATACCAGAAAGAAATCAATAGCACTGGAAGATAGTGAACAGGAAGGAGCAGCAAAAGCTTCTTACATAAGCAGAAGAAACTAGGAAAGCCGAGATAGCCAGGAGACAGAGGTGATGAGGAAAATATTCCAAGAAAGGAGCATCCTGTAACCAATACAGTCAGGTGACAGAGTATATATATGAAGGAGGAAGAAAAAGAGCAATATTATTGGATCAATGAAGACAGGATTAAGGTATAAGACAAGAAAGGTGAGAAGGGGGTAACTTAGGAAGGGCTTTAAAGGATCAAAGAGAGGATTTTATATTCGACTGTCTGCAACAGGGAGGTACTGGATTTTATTGAGTGAGTGACAAGTTCAGATCTATGCTTTGGGAAGACCATTTAGGTAGCTGAGTGGAGGATGTTCCAGGGTGCAGAATGAGTTGAGACAAGGAGACCAACAGACTAAACACAGATGAAATGTGTGTTAGAGACAAATCAAAGAAGATATCAAGGAAAATTTCAAGTTTGGATAAATGGAAGGAAAACAATAGAAAATTTCAAAAGAGAGGAAGGATTAGAAAGAAAGATAATGATATCTATTTGAGACTTGCTGAGTTTGAGTATGTAGAACATCAAATAATGGACATAAAAGAGGTGATTAGTGATTTTATGTTACAGTTCAGAAGTGACCACTAGGAATCATTTGAATAAATCCATTGGAATTGACAGGATCAAGTAAAATAGAAGAGGAGAAGAGACAAACCTTGGGAAAGGAGATACCTTTCTTGGGAGGTACCCACAGTTTGTGTACATAACATAGATAAAGTACCAACAAAGGAAACTGAAGAGTGATCAGACAAGTAGAATAAGAACTGGTGGGAGCACTGAAAGGAAAGAAGACAGGACAGAATATCTAGGAGGTAATCAATACTGTCTACAGAAGCATCAAGAAATATGAAGGCTGAGAAAAGACCTTTAATACTGGCAATTAAAAGATCATTAGTCACTTTGGAGAAAGCAATTTTATTTTAATGATGAGAACACAAGAACAACTCTAAACAGATCTAAGGGATACACTGACAAAATGCAATATTTCAAAATTAGAGCTCCCTAACTCTCTCCAGAAAAATGTTAGGTGCTTCCTCATCACTTCTTGGATGCAAGAATGATGACCTCAGTTACTCATTTTTTCCTTAATTTTGGTCTCTTTTCCAATCATGTTTTATATATAGTAGGACAATATTTTTAACAACAATGATCAAAATGTATTTGTTCTCTCCAGGTATGTTTATTCAGTTCTTATTTGGTAACTATTACTACTAGCCTTGAAGGAAATTTTAAATGTTTAAGCGAAAAAATGGTTATTTAAAGTCTTATACCTTCAAGAACATTTCATGTTTCAATTTTATTATTTTCTCAGAAGTACCAAAAAAGATAGAGGTCTTGAAGTTTTATGACCTTCATTTCATAGAAAGGAAACAAGATCAAGGAGGGCAAGAACTTCCTCGTGGTCACAGGCTTAGCCCCCATGATTCAAGGTTCAATGTGTAAGGGTTAAAAATGAGCCAGCTCAATTTTTTTTTTAACTTGACAGATCAGGAATCAGGCCCGAAGAAGGCACGTGCTTTGTATAAGATTACAAAGCTAGAAAGTAGCAAAACCAACACTTAACTTAAGATCTGTCCAGTCTTTTGAGTACATAAAATACTCTCTTTCCTCTATGTCACTCTGCCTTAACTAAGTAAAATTCATTGCAAGCAAAGACAATTTGATATTAAAACTAACTACTCTTATTGGTAGCTTGCTCTCTATATATTTCCTAAGTTTAGTTCTATCTGTGCTTCTCACATCATTTATTATTGTTTTGTTGAATTTTTATTTTCCCTTGAATAGCATATATTACCAGGATTATATCTGATTAACTGAAAATGAACTTTGCTATTAGGTGACTCTGATAGAGTGTCCTAAAGACTTTCAGAAGCAGCTTTGATAACTTATTGTGCAAACTGCTCTAGCCTAAAACAAGGTGGGTGTTTTCAAAGCCTGCTTCCTTCCTTCTATTTAATTTCATCTTAGAGTGTAAGGTTTGAGGATCATGTTTAGAAAGAAAAATACTTCATATGCAAAATAGAAAACTAAATTTCAATTTTAACAGAGTTTGAACTTTTCACAGTTGATTTACAAAGAAAATTAAGTCTGAAAATAGAATTTTAAAAGGGGGTTAATTACAATGAAAAACACCCCTCACCCATTCACATGTAATACAGGGAAACTATTTTAGAAAAAGAATCAATGTTTATTTAAAAAAATCTAATTTAGCTTCATATTCCTCAGTTCTATATAATTTATGGAAGGGACAAAAGTGTTAGTAGCACATGCAATGTGCAGATGCTCTCAAAAGTCAGAACTAAGGACAATGGGTAGAATTTATAAGACAGTCAATTTCAACTAAATAAATGAAGCACTTTCTAACAATGAGAGTTATTCATAAATTAACAGCTAGATCTATATCCTATTGTTCATATTTGATGTTTGCAAGTGATATACCTTATAAGTCCATACCACTGGAAAAAAATAGGATATGAAATTTAAATAACACCTGCTAAATCCGTTCTCTGGAAAATGAGCTTCCCATCAGTGAATGGTCTCAAATAGTTACTAAAAGAACCAGGAGAATAGAGTACACAGTGAAAGCAATATTTTAGGATGATCAACTGTGAATGACTTAACTATTCTCAGCAATACAGTAATTAAAAACAATTCTGAATGACCTATGATGAAAAATCCTTTCCACCTCCAGAGCAAGAAATGATGGAATCTAAATGCAGAATGAGTCATACTATATTTCCCTTCCTTTATTTTTCTCTTCAAATTCTCTCTCCAAAGTGGTGTGATATTTTGTGTATTTAAAATGTATATCAGATTATTTTTGGTCTCAGGGATATGGGAGAAGAAGCAGGAGGGAAAGTGAGGGGATACAGGGGGGTGAAGGGGATAATCAGCTCTCAAAGGCTGCAGAGATGTTGAGGAAAATAAAGATTGGGATAGGGCTGTTGGATTTTGAAATTGAGAGTGTCTTGGTAGCTTTAAAGAGAGCAGACCTCAAAATAATAATGCTGTGGTTTCTGTAACTTTGAGTCTGAAGCACATGTGAAGGATTGAAGGTATAGGGTTGTGGGTGTAACCGTAATCCAAGGCTGAGATTTGGCAGAGTGCGAAATAAAGGGATTTAGGAACTCAAGAGAAGGAAAATATTGAATTGAACTGGTTCAACAAAAAGGTTTAAATGAGAGGGAAATATGAGAGTGGCTAGTGCAAAGGGGATGAACTAGGAGAAAAGTGAGGAGTCAAGGGATTAAAGGTCATGGTGTGAATTGGAGAATGATTTGGTAATGGAAGGCAGTGGTCATAGAGATGGTTCATTTATTGGTGATGGCGTTTTTTTGTTTGTCTGGAGTATAGTGATAGAGGAAAATATTTAGGATGAAGCAAACATCTGCCTATAGAACATTCCGATCTCACAGTGGAAGTTGTGAGTGCCATTTAGTTGGAACTGTGGAGTGGGAGTGTTGTAGGGATAGAAATGAGAAATTGAATGCCAGAGGCAGGAGAATAGAATATGAATGATGGTGTACAAGGGTTTAGAATTACTAGAATGTGTAGAGTAAGACAAGGTTTAAAGATGTTTATCAGTGATTGGAATCTCTTTCTGGAGAGGCTGTGGATCAGGTTGGCGATGAGTAGAGAGTGAGCTGGAAAGCAGATGTTCTTGTAGAACCTTTTTCACTATTTTATTCCCTCCTAGATATTAGGCAGGGAAATACTCAGGAGATGAGAATCGAATTTACAAAGGAGATGGAAATTCCACTCCACTGATCTTCCTCTTCATCTTCTCTCCAGAGTCAGGTACAGCAGGGGATGGTCCTGAGGTCAGAAAGGAGCTTGTTCTATTTGAATCATAGGTTTTTATATCCTAATTGGGAGATAAGGATGACAGAAGGAGGTGAAAGTTGTCTTGTGCTGAAAAGATGGAAATCACTCCACCAGCCTAGCAGCCTTCCTTCAGGGAATATATCCATATTGGGAAGTTCTACTTCCTCCATAAACTAATAATTTAAGATGTGAACAATAGTAACACAGGTGACAGTGTATATATGGTTTGAAATCCTCATTTTTGGAGGAAGTGAAAATATTAATGTGATCATAGATAGATTGCTATATCAAAAAAATTAAAAGAATATAAATGTTTCACTGTTACTTCAGATCTGATGGATTTTTTTAATTTCAGAATTGAATTATCCAGGGATAAAAAGAAAGATAGAATATAGGCAGGAGGAAAATTGATTGATCCACCATTGACAAGAATTGGTTCAAAGTTGTATTCTTGCCTTTCCTGACTCCTCAACCATGAGGAAGTCACTTCATCTACCTGAGCTTCAGTTTCCTTTTTGTTAGCATGGAGGTAGTGATACTTTTGTTTACCTTCCTAACTTGGTTGCTTACCTTAAGAAATAGTAAAGTGTTTATAAATGTAAGTGTCTTCTGCAAAGGAGATAAGATTTGAAACTATAAAATCATTAAATTTCCCCATAATAGCCTAGCAGTAGATAAAGTAAATTAAAATCAAAAGTATGTATTAAGAGAGAATAGCAAAAAGAATAGCTAAAATCATTATCCTAATAAATTTGGAGATCTAATAATGGTGCACAAAGCATTCATGAGAAGAGTGGGCACAAATTTTGGGTTACAATAAAAGTGAGGAACACGTGAGAAAACATGAATATCAAGATAACTACAATCTCTCTGTCTTTTTTCTTTTCTTATTGATTCCCAACAAAGGTGCACTCTAGAAATATTATCTTTCTTTAGTATATTCCTTAGTGAGGCACCCAGAGTTGACTCCTTTCCATAGCTAAACTATCCATTCCCATGTCCCATCCTCTTTTGAATCTATGTTCTGCTCTCTTCTCTACTGCCAGTTATCATTCATATTGAAGCTGCTTCTAGCCTTAAGTAATTCATTTTCTGTGTCATTATCTTTGTAAGAGTGTCTATGCCATTTGAATGATGTCTCAACCATTTATCTTTCTGAGAGATTAATAAATTGTAATAAATAATTGTAATTAATTAATAATTTAATTAATTAATTATTTAATTCAGAAAATGAACTAATAAACAAGAGAAGAATCTGGTTTTATGGAAAAAAACAATAAAATAGAAGTTATTCATTTGCTTTCAAAAAAAGAAAACCAAATGACCAATATCTAAAATAAAAAGAGAAAATTCATAATCAAGGAAAAGGAAATTAAAACAATTATCAGATTTTATTTTGTCCAATTATGTCAAATTTAGACAAAGCAAAGTAGATTTTTTTAATTCATAAATTACTTTGATTAATAGAAGAGGAAATAGATACATAAACAACCTTATTTCAGAAAAACAAATTGAAAAAATCCTTTTAAAAATTTTTTTTCTAGATTACATGTAGATAGATATAATTTTAATAAACATTTTTTGACATTGTGTAATCCTTGTTTTTTTTAAATTCTCTCCTACTGCTTCCCCTACAGACAGTAGATAATAAAATATAGGCTGTACAGGTGCTACCATGCAATATATATTTTCATGTTCATCATATTGTGAAAGAAAATATCTATTACTTACACTAGAGAAAATTTCATCCAGGAAATTAAATAAAGAATGACATACTTCCTTCTAACTTCAGACTTCATTAGTTCTAAGGCAATGGATAGTCTTTTTGTCATGAATCTCTTGGCATTGTCTTGGATCTTTACATTGTTTATAATAGTTGTTATTCAGTTTATTGTGTTATACATTATTGCTTTTACTACATACAATGTTCTCCTGGTTCTGCTCACTTCACATTGAATCACTTCATATAAGTCTTTCCAGGTTTTTTTTCTTTTATTGTTTATTTTGTTCACCATTTTTAATGACTCAAGATTATTCCATTACAAGCATATACCATGTCATCCCTTAGTTGATAAGCATCCCTTCAGTTTCCAATTCTTTGCCATCGCAAATATTGTTATAATATTTTTGTACACATAGGTCCTTACCTCCTATTTTTTATCTCTCTGGGACCTAGTAGTGGTATGATCTTAACCATTTATCTTTTAAACAAGTGATGATCATATTGTCTATGCAGGGAATAACTTCAGGGAGCTCTTTCACAAAGCTCATCCTAATCTTTACTAGTTTCTAGAAGGTAAATCCTATACTTATACCCAAGTTTCATGGCAACAGAACTTTTACCTATTGGAGTAGGTAAAATCTATAATGACTGAGGAAACAAAAGTTCAAACTTCTGAGCATATCAATTTCTTAAGCAGCAAATGCCAATTGAATAGCAAATTGGACCAAGTTTTCCTAGGTTTGATACTGGATCCCAGATACAAGAGCAGGGAGACAGATTTTTATGCATAAAAACAATTATTTTAATATGACCAATTAATTAAAATAAAACAATCAATCAAGGTACAAATAAGGTAATGCTGTTTCTAATTGAAGAAAGATTAGGGGCTGTACAAGATGGAAGGAGGGAGAGAACAAACAGTGGCAATACCTTGAAATCAGAAAAAGAAAAAAAAAGTTATCACACTCCTTTCAAGTGTCTTTTATTCAGTTCAAAGAACACAGAAACAATAATTGATTGACCAGTTGGGACCAGTCTTCACATAAGACATATGACTTGCCTGAGTTCTATAATTGTGGAGAAAAAAAAAACCCAACAACTCCTTGTATTAACTTTCAGATCTACCTGGGTTTCTGGTCAGCATAAACTAGATCCTTAATTAAATAAAAACAAAAGGTAGAGGAAGTCCAGCTTCCAAGCCATGCAAGGATAAGTTCAAACAATGCAATAAATTTGTCTCATTATTCTCTTAACTGAACAAATTTCTCAAAAGACTGAAATTAGCTTAGACTCATAATTGATTAGAAAGGTAGTTTAGCTAGATCTAGAATTGAGTCACAATATAGTCATTTGGAGCCAATTCCCACAATTATTTCAATATACACATATGCATGTAAAAGTTATGTTGCTATGTTTATGCAACACATGATTATATATTTACACATATGCATCCATACATATATGCATATATGTGCTTATTATAGCTAACCTAATAAACATTTATTATGCACCTATTAGATGCCAGACACTGTTCTAAATGTTGAAGTTATAACTAATAAGAAGAATAATGGACTTTATTCTCAAGGAGATGAGAATTTGGGAAATATGAGAATTTTAATTAAGATGTGGAAAATAATGGGAAAAACATCACATAAAAAGAGGCTGGAAACCTGAGTTGGGGTGGGGGACACTAAGGGATACATAGTACTGGGGCATCTTGTTCTATACAGTTGAAACTAGGCAGATCAACAGAAACAAAGTGGAATAAAATTATTATTTTTACACACATATAAAATAATGTATGATATGTGCACCTGTATGTGTATAGATTTTTGTATGTCAATGAATATGTTAAATACATATAGGAGAGAAAGACAGGGGAGGAGAGACAGACAGCCAGCCAGACAGAAACAGATAGCCAGAGAGAGCTCAATCTGTAATTTTAGTAGTACTATAAGGAATTACAATTGAAGAAACTCTCATTATCAGTGGAGATGAGCAAATAATAAAGAGTTTATAATCGTAAATTGTTACCTAAGGCCATATTTATATTGATTAAGACTCACTGCCTCTTTATTTAGTTAAAAATATGAACAAAAATTTCTCTGGACTACATATTGAGTAAATATCTGTTTAAGTACACATTATACAATATGACTTCTGAAGTCCTGTTAGTCTTAAGATTCTATATTTATTTACGTAAGAGTTCTATTCATTCATTTTTCTAATCATTCCCCCTTGCCACGGGCATGATATGTTATCTAAAGATACATATAATTATGAAAGATACACACAAAATTTAGATCACTTTTCATGGGGCCACCAGTGTTTCCTTGCACTTTCCTCTCAGTTATTTTTCATTTTTATTTCATATCACAATATAAAATTCTCTATTGACTCTACCTTTCCTGTATACCACAGCTTTTATGGCTGTTTATAGTACCTATGCACTTGGCCTCTGTTTTTCTTTTCTGGAATGCTGGAGTTGTGCCATTTTATTGATTTCTACCTTTGGGAGAGCCCAAGGATTTCAATGGGCCTTTCGTTTCTTATTCATATTCTCCAATTATTCTCTGCCATTTATTATCAAATTGGCCTTAAGCCTATGTCCAAAGTCAATAAACTAAATATGGAGATGGCAATCTGATAGACAGATTAAAAGACAAGTAGTAATACATTTTTAGTTCCTCTAGATATTTGATGCAGAAGACATGGAGCTTTCATTACTAAAGACAAATGAAGATTTATGAAACTGCATTACATCTGAATGTATAGGCATAGCATTGGCAACTGCAGATTTATGCAATAAAAGATAAAGATACATTTTCTGTTGGCTGGTAGGAGAGCTATTCAAATGGTAAAGAGCTGGAGTTATAATTTAAGAGGATCTCTTATTTTTATTTAAAATTATAGCAACCAATTTTTTTGAAATCTCTAATCACCCAGAGGAAAATGGTCTGTCATTAAGGTTATTTAGAATTTCCTAACCAAACATAATGAAGGCAATCCTTTTTCAACTTCATAAAATAGTGAACTGATTATTTAAGCACCTAGCCACAAGTAGTTGTTTTTTTTTACCACATTATCAAGAGGTCTTACATACATTCATAATTTCTGAAAAGGTAAATACTTAAAGTCTTTTCATTTAAATACATTAAGTGGCAGCAGCAGGATTTGATAGAAAGCACACAAGATTTCATTTGGAGATGGAGTGGCTATTTTGAAAATTAAACTTGGGGATTCAGTCATTTCCCCATTTAATTAGCTACCTATTCATTTAGAGTTCTGTACCATATGATCAAATGACCTCCCTTCATGAAGTTAGTTTACATTTATTTTAGATGTGCTCAGTAAAAATACATCTTGCTTGTAACTTGACTCTTCTAACTTTAATCACTTCATTAAATAATTTGATGCATAACATTCCTCCTTCAGATGTAAGGCATCCTTTTATTCCTTTCTCTCATTCATAAATTTGCTGCCACATATTACCATTTCTGGCAACTTCATTGGTCTTACCTAAAACTGATTCATCCACACACAACTCTGTTATCTCTCCTACCCAACCTGAATGAGATAGTTAACATGAAAACTTCCAGAGCCAGAAATCCCAAAAGTTTTTACCATTAAGTGTCACAGGAGAAAATATAATAGAGATGAGTATAGAATCTGAGGTTTGCTTTAAAGACATATAAAATAAGACACATCAGGGAAGATTTGACTGGGCAACAGTTACTTAGCAAATGACTTTTCATTTTAGAAACTGTAAACCCATTTTAAGTTGAATGACATTACCTCCCAAAAGCTAATGCAATCTCAAATAGAATTAGTAGAAACAAAGGAGCTACTCCAATTTATTCTAGCCCAGTAAAATTCATTCTGAATTTATTAAAAATCCTCTCTAAGTGAGATTCTACACTAACCCTTACAGATAGAAAACGAAGTGACAAATGATCCTTCCCCTTCAGAAACATGAATTCTACTTGCATGAGATCAGTGAGAGTCCTGCTGTATGTGGTATTCTTCAAATAATTATCTGTGAATTTCATCTGTTAAATGAAGGGATTTCATTAGATGCCCATGATAGGCATTTCCTTATAGAAATCTATGGTCCTATGGTAATTATCTTCTAGCATTCAAAAACAATAGTACTAGTAATACTGGCTAATGACATTTATATGGTACACAAAAGTTTGAAAAATTATAATTATCAACTTATTAGTTACTTGCAATGACCATCAGTGGTAGTTAATATTGATGCCGTTATTATTATCATCAACATTTTATATAAATCTCATTAGATCCTCTTAACAACCTTGGGAGACAGATATTATTTTCCCCATTTCACAAATGAGGAAACTGAAATAAAAAGAGACTGCCGAGTGATTTAGCTATGGTAAAATGGATGGATTTGAACTCAGGTCTGTTGGTGCAATATTCACTGAACAATCTAAACCATGCAAGGGAAACAAACAAACTTGAATGTTTGAATAATATGGAATAATTTGTCTCAGGAGAAAAAGATAATGCTATCTCTGAAAGTCTTCAGATTAAGGGTTATTGAATAATAAATTTTCATTGACTGGCTTACTGTAGATGTTGCAGTTTTCATTTATGCTTTATATATTGGCTAGATGAGAAGATTAACAAATTCCTAGACAATTATGAGATTCAAGAATTCTTTGACATGGATACCTGCCTAGAACACGCTCTCTCTCAAACACATGCACAATTACAAGAATCTTCTATTTTTGTCTCTGTGTCTCTCTAGCTCTCTTTGTACCTATCTCTGACTTTTTACCCCCCTCATCTAATTATTTATTTTTAATTATGTCATAAAAATTATTTGCCTAACTATGTGAAAATAAGATATAAATTGCTAATTTTTGCTTTATTTTCTTTCAATTGAGATGTGAGAATTGGTTATTTTCCTTTTTATGAACTATTAATATTTTAATTGAAATGGTTGTTTATTTTCTTCTTAAATACAATTTGATTTATACTAAGAGAAGAAGTTGGAAGATTTAGCTTTAAGTATTAATAAATTGTGATTTAATTTGTTGAATTTCTAAATAACCTATGTTATTTAGAGGTTGGATTTTTATTCTTCACAAGTTTTTAGTATTATGGGTTCTAAAATCAAAGTGATAAATATGTCAGCCTCTATATGAATCAATCAATCAGTTAATCTATAAACATTTAATAGGTCCCTACTATCTTCCAGGCTATGTGCTAAGCATAGTCAATACATTATACATTTATTACTGATCCAGGGATTCTGTATATAAGTGAAATTAGAAGAAAATAAGGAACCAATCTCTAAATTTTGAAGGACAGATTACATCTTTCTCTTCAAGAGACAAAGGAGTTCAAGTTGATTTTATCACATGTCCAAAAGACAACAAAAAACATGATTTCCCAAGACAATGTCATCCTGTATTTCCATGATTGTGAAAGGATTTGCAAAAAAGAATATCATGAAGATAATTTCAGCTTATATGCAATATCTAATGAAAAGAATGATGTTAGGGGAATTCTACAAAGAACTTGTAATATCTGACAAATTAAATCTATCTACATTTAAATATTTGGCAATGCCAACAATAAGGTGAGCACAGAGTAGAGTTAAAAAAAATATGTCAGGGAAACAGAAGTTAATTAGAAATTTGAGAAATTAAAGGTTTGTAGATATTAAAGAAGTGTCACATCTACATATCAAAAATACTTTATTCAAGAATGTTAGAAGACAGAAGACAGGGAAGAATCAAAGAATATCCCCCAAATGAAATTTATTATATATTAGCAAATAAGAAGTGACAGGTTTGTGATATGTATGAAATTTCTGAATATGTTTTATTTTGGAAAGCTACTACATTAATACATTTGAACAAAGAACAATTTAAAACCCAATTAGAATTTTTAAAAATGAAAAAAAATTATAGTGTGCAACACTGTCTGTGCCAATACCATAAGTTATGGTGTGCAAAAAATTAATGTCAAAACTTGTTTAAAATGAACAAATTATGTAGCTAGACTCTTATTTATATCAAAGTTTCTTAACCTAGTAATTGCGGTGGTGATTTGTTTTGCTTTGTGTGTGTATGTATGTGTGTGTGTGTGTTTGATAGATCTTTTTATAATTCTACTGAAGTCTAAGGACCCTACTCAGAAGAGACTTTTAAAATGCACAAAATAAAATACACAATGTTAAGAAGAAAAGAAAAAAGAAATTTTTGCTAAATTGCATTTTATTAATTTTTTTTGCATTTTACTATTTTTTAATTTAGTAAATTATTTTACTAAACACATGTATTAGATATCAAGAATATGTATAATTATTCCTTCAATATTTGACTTCACTTTGTATTTATGAAAAAAAACCTGTGTTTTCAAATATCTCCATTGTTTATATTCTTAGGTAAGTCATATAAATATTTATGATCATGAAAGAAAGTAAGTCAAAGGATTATATGTAGTAAAATTTAATTAAATTGAAAGGAAAATGTTAGATGAAATTTACTTTTATCTTTGTAAGTTCTTTGAACTAGGTATTAGATACAGAAGAATTAAATCTTGAATAAATCCTTCACATTTAAGAAGAAAAAAATTGTGAGGAATTGGGGAACTCTTCCTATAGAATCTGAACTTTTAGCTAGGATTTGAAGATGCCAGGGAACCTCATAGGTGGAAATAGGGAAGAAGAACATTTAAGGAATAACAGGCAGAGAAAATGCCCAGATATGAGAAATGGAGTATCTTGTTCAAGAAGCTAAAAGGAGGCCTGGGTCACTGAATTGAAGAACTAGAGTTGGGGAGCAAATTGCAAGAAGGATAAAATATATGAGACAAAAGGAAAAATATTGGTTGTAAAGATCTTTGAAAGCTAAACAGAGGATTTTGCATTCGATCCTGGAGGCAATGGGGAGCCACAGAGGTTTATTGAGTTGGGATGTACTACAATCAGATCTGTATTTTAGGAAAATTTGACATATGGAGAAACAATTAATTAGATTGGGGAGAGATCTGAGGCATGGATACCTACTGGTTGGTATCATGAAGTAATGAGAGCCTCTACCAGATCAGTGTGGAAGTATTGGTGGAGAATTGGGGATGTAATACAGGAGCAAATTTACGAAAGTGAAGTTAACATGCTTTTGGCAACAGATTGGATAAGGGAGAAATAGGGAAATTAGAGATAATGAGAAATTGAAGATGACATTTAAGTTTCATGAATGAGGCACTATGTGGATGATTCTGTCCTCTATAGTAACAGTGAAGATAGGAGGAGAGAGAAGGAGTAAGAAAAAAGTGAATTCAGTTTTGTACAAGTGGCATAGAAGTTGTCTAATGGACATCTAGTGTGAGATATTGGAAAGGTTTATTGGAGATATAAGATTCTAGATAAGCAGAGAGTATAGATCAAAATAAGTGAATTGAATAATTATTAGCATAGGGATGATAATTAAATACATGGGAGATGGTATGATAACTTTGTGAAGTTGTCTAGAAAGAGAAAAGACCTGAGTTTTGGATGAAGAATTGGCAAAGAATACTGAGAAGCTGTCTGATAGGTAGGAGGAGCACCAGAAAAGACAGTGTCTTAAAAATCTAGGGAAAAAAAGGTCATCAATAGTTTCAGACTGCAGATAATCAAGAAGAATGAAGAAACAATATTAAAGCTATTTTAATCTATTAGAGCTTAATGCTTCACTCAGACTTTGGGGGACAAAATCAATTATATATATATATATATATATATATATATATATATATATATATATATATATAGAGAGAGAGAGAGAGAGAGAGAGAGAGAGAG
>NC_058131.1:74070017-74130188 GCF_016433145.1 Gracilinanus agilis
CTAGAGAATCAACTAAGAAGCTTGTAGAAATAATGAACAACTTTAGCAAAGTTGCAGGATACAAAATAAATGCACATAAATCATCAGCATTTCTATATATTTCCAACATATTAGAGCAGCAAGAGGTAGAAAGAGAAACACCATTTAAAATCACCCTAGACAGTATAAAATACTTAGGAATTTATCTACCAAAACAACCACAGGAATTATATGAGCATAACTACAAAACACTTTCCAAACAATTAAAACTGAATCTAAATAAATGGAAAACCATTGGTTGCTCATGGGTAGGAGGAGCTAACATAATAAAAATGACCATTCTACCCAAATTAATTTATCTATTTAGCACCATACCTATCAAACTACCAAAAAACTTCCCATACCTTCATTTCCTCCAAATCACCTTATAGTCTCCCTAATATCCCCATTTGTCCTTCCTCACACCCACCTTACTCTACTCAGTTTATTTACTATTCTTTTTGATAACAGCTAACATAATAAAAATGACTATTGTACCCATATTAATTTACTTATTTAGTGCCATACCTATAAAACTACCAAAAACCTTTTTTACTGCATTAGAAAAAATGTAACAAAGTATGTTTGGAAGAACAAAAGATCAAGAATATCAAGGGAAATAATGAAAAAAAACGTGAAGGAAGGTAGCTTACCAGTACCAGATATTAAGCTATACTATAAAGCAGCAGTCATCAAAACAATATGGTATTGGTTAAGAGATAAAAGGGAGGATCAGTGGAATAGACTTGGCATAAGAGACATCAGCAAAACAGTGTATGATAAACCCAAAGAGCCCAACTTTTGGGACAAAAATCCACTATTTAACAAAAACTGATGGGAAAATTGGAAAAAAATATGAGAGAGATTAGGTTTAGATCAACATCTCACACCCTACACCAAGATAAATTCAGAATGGGGGAAAGAATTGAATATAAAGAAGGAAACTGTAAGTTAATTATGTTAACACAGAATTGTATTGTTGTCAAATCTCTGGGAAAGGAGAGATTTTAGAATCAAGGAAGAATTAAAAAAATTACAAAATGTAAAATAAATAACTTTGATTGTATTAAATTAAAAAGTTTTGTACAAACAAAAACAATGCAAACAAAATCAGAAGTGAAACCGCAATCTGGAAAAATATCTTTATAACAAAAAATTCTTACAGAAGTCTAATTACTCAAATATACAAGAAGTTAAATCAATTGTATTAAAAAAAATCAAGCCATTCCCCAATTGACAAATGGGCAAGGGACATGAATAGGCAATTTTCAGATAAAGATATCAAAAGTATCAATAGGCACATGAGAAAGTGTTCTAAATCTCTAATAATTAAAGAAATGCAAATAAAAACAACACTGAGGTACCACCTCACACCCAGCAGATTGGCTAAAATGATAGCAGGGGAAAGTAATGAATGTTGGAAGGCATGTGGCAAAATTGGGACATTAATGTACTGCTGTTGGAGTTGTGAACTAATCCAACCATTCTTGATGGCAATTTGGAACTATGCCCAAAGAGTGATAAAAGAATGCCTGCCCTTTCATCTAGCCGTACAATTTCTGGGATTGTACCCCAAAGAGATCATAGATAAAGAGACTTGTACAAAAATATTTATAGCTGTGTTCTTTTTGGTTGCAAAAAACTGGAAAGCAAGGGTATGCCCTTCAATTGTTGAATGGTATATGTTGGTGATGGAATACTATTGTGCTCAAAGGAATAATAAACTCTAGGAATTCCATGTGAACTGGAAACACCACCAGGAATTGATGCAGAGTGAAAGGAGCAGAGCCAGAAGAACATTGTACACAGAGACTGATATACTATGGTAAAATCGAATGTAATGGACGCTTGTACTAGCAGCAATGCAATGACCCAGGACAATTCTGAGGGATTTATGGAAAAGAAAGCTACCCACATTCAGAGGAAGAACTACAGGAGTGGAAACACAGAAGCAAAACAACTGCTTGAACACTTGGTTTGATGAGGACATGATTGGGGATATAGACCCGAAAAGACCACACCAATGTAAGTATCAATAATATGTAAATAAGTCTTGACTGACCACACATGTTAAAACCAGTGGAAATTCGAATTAACTATGGGGGGTAGGGTGGGAGGGGGTTTGAGGTGGTGAAGGGTAAAGTATAAACATGAATTACGTAACCATAGAAAATTTTTCTAAAAATTAAAAATTAATAAAACAAAAACAAAAACAAAATAAAATGTGAGCTCTTTAAAGGCAATATTTTTTCTTTTCTTTTTGCCTTCCTAAGTATCTTTATTTCTTAATACTTACTATTTTTGGCTTGTAATAAGCACTTAATAGATACTTGTAGCATGATGGATTGGTTGGTATTGCTATCATTCTAGATCAGGAAAGATAAATAAGTGCTTTCCTCAAAGTCAAATAATCTCGTGGGTATTACTGAAATTTAGTGGATCAAAACCCTTGACTAAATTTTAATTTTACAAGGGTGTAATATATTCAAAAGAAATAGAATAAGTAAAAAGCTAATTGAGATAGGACTGAATATGAATAAGATTTTCACATGCCAGGAAATATATAAACTAGATATAGAAACTATAGACCGTGGCAGGGACCATTTAGGTTAAAGATCACTGAAGGAAGAAATAGAAGCAATTTTGTCTTCTCATTAAACTACAGACCACTTAGAAAGAGAGATGAAATTGATAATAAATTCCAAAAACAGATCATAAGCTTGGCACAGACACCTAGTATAGCAGTGGTACAGGAATTAACTTTTTTCTCCTGTTTTTTAATTCAATTTTTAAAAATTATTCTTTTATAATAAATTTCCACATAAGTTTTACAAAGTTATATGATCCATATTGTCTCCCTCCTTTCTTCCCTTCCCACTTCCAAAGCTGATAAGCAAGTCAATCTGGGTTATACACGTATTATCACACAAAATATATCTTCATATTATTCATTTTTGTAAGCTATCTTGAAGCAAAACACCCAAACACAGACCCAAATAAACAATTGATAATCATGTTTTCATCTGAATTTATACTCCAATAATTTTCCTCAGGAAATGGATAGCATTCTTTTTCATAAATTCTCAGAATCGTCCTGGATCATTGTGTGGCTCTTAGAAGCAAAGTCTCACATTTTATTGTTCCACATTTTTTTAGTTACTGTGCTTAATGTTCTCTTAGTTCTGCTTATTTGCTCTGCATCAGGCCACATATGTCTTTTCCAGTTCTTTCTAAAATCACTGTTTATCATTCCTTATACCACAATAGTATTCCATTACCAACATAATTTATTCTGCTATTTCCCAATTGAGGGACATCTTTTTAGTTTCTAATTCTTTGCTACCAGAAAATGAGAAGATATAAATATTTCTGTAAAAACAGGTATTTCCTTTTTAAAAAAATCTCTTTTGAATATAGACCTAGTAGTGTTATTTCTGATTCAAATGATATTCAGTCTCTTATAGCCCTTTGGGCATAATTCCAAATTACTGTCCAGAATGGTCGGATAAGTTCACAACTGCATCAGCAATGCATTAGTATCCCAATGTTGTCACATTCCCTCCAACATTCATGATTTTCCTTTACTGATGTTTGGACAATAGCCAATCTGATAGGTGTGAGTTGGTGCCTTATAGGTGTTTTAATTTGATTTAGGGTAAGAGAGGATTTATATCCCAATGAATCTGGCTGTTATTCTCTCTCCAAGCCAATTTCAATGAGAGGAAGGTTTGAGTATTATCATCCTCCCCTCCAGTGAAATAATATTTTACTACGCCCTGCTTCTCTTTAAGTGATAGAATACAATTAATTTTACATTTCTCTTCCCATTTCTCTTAATACAATTCTCTTTTTCAACCCTTGTTGTTGCTGTTGTTGCTTTATATAGCATCCTAATCAAGTTACTAATACCCTGTGTCTATGTATACTTCTAACTACTATCATAATGATAATTTTTAAGAGATATAGATATCATCTTTCCATATAGGAATATAAAGAGGTTAACCTTATTGAAGGCCTTATTTTTTTCTCCTCATTTTACTTTTTATTGTTTTCTTGAATTATGTATTTGGACATCAGCTTTTCTGTTTATGTCTGGTCTTTTCTTTTGGAATGTTTTGAAGTCTTCTATTTTATTAAATTATCATAATTTCCACTGGAAGAGTATAGTCAATTTTGATGGATAGGTGATTCTTGAGTGTAAACTCAGTTTCCTTGTTTTCCGGAATATCATATTTCAAGTCTTCTGGATCTTCGATGTGGAAACTGCCAGATGCTATGTAATCCTGACTGGGGCTCGATGATATTTGAATTGTTGCTTTCTGGCTGTTGCAATATATTCTCCTTGACTTCGGAGCTCTTGAATTTTACTATAACATTCCTGAGAGTTGTCATGAGGGGGTGTATTTCAGGAGGTAAACTGTGAATTCTCTCAATTTCTATTTTACCAACTTGTTTGAGAATATTATTATGTTTTTCTCTAGCAATTTTGTGTAATATGATGTATAGGTAATTTTTTTTGGTCATGACTTTCAGGTAGTCTAATAATTCTTAAATAATCTCTTGGATCTATTTTCTCTTTCAGTTTTTTTATGAAATATTTCAACTTTTTTCTATTTTTTCATTCTTTTGGTTTTGTTTTTATTGTTTCTTAATATCTTGTGAAATCATTAGCTTCTATTTTTCCAACCCTAATTTTTAAAGTCTGAATTTCTTCCATGACTTTTTCAGCCTCCTTTTTCATTTATTCCATTCTATTTTTCATGGCACTCTTTTCTCCGTTAGAATTTTGTGCCTCCTTTTTGTGTTGACAGATTTTGCTTTTTAAACTGTTATTTTCTTTTTTATTATTTTTTACCCGATTTTTCTTCAACCAGTCTTTATTTTTTTGAAATGTGATTTTATTATTATTTTAAAATATTTTTCCATGCTTACTTGACACATGTTCTTTCCCTCCACTCTTCCCTCCTCCTTTCTCGAGCTGACAAGCAATTCCACTGGATTATACATGTATAATCATTGAATTCCTTTATAAATTCTTCCAGAAGTTGAAACCAATTACCACTTTTCTTTGAAGTTTTACATGTGATTGCTTGGATTTTACCACCCCTGTTAGTTCTGTGGCTTGTTCTTTGTCCCCATAGAAATTTTCAGGTGGTAAGTATTTTTTCCTCACTTTTTGCTCATTTTACAAACCTTTTTTGCCTGTGGATTAGAAATTCTGAAAGTTGATGATTCTGTCTTCTCTCCTCTGCTCCTTGCTTACATTATTTAGCACTGTGATCTATTTTGTCCTGGGGCTAGGTCTTCACCACAGTATAGCAGGCTGGAAAGTGCCCAGCACAATCAAATTCTGGGGCTCACTACAGGATGCTGCCAGGGCCTGGCACTTCAAAGGTGGGTCTTAGGTGATCTTTTGTTGTTGTAGCCCCACCCTGGAATCCCAAAGTTAAGTTATACACAGCTATGATACCTGGTAAAGATGGTGGTTGACCAGCACTCCTTTGTGTGCAATTTTGCTTCTGGTCCCCCCTTATCCTATGGGGGAAAAAACTCTTTCTGTGTACCTTTCAAATTGTGTCAAGTTGAACAACCCCTCACTCTATCCTGTTTGTTTCTAAATGACTCCTGTCATTTAGAAGCACTTTTAAAAGATTGGTTTGGAAGTATTGTCAGAGTGGTTTCAGCTTTTGCTACAACTAAGCTGCCATCTTGACTTCACAACACAAAAGTGTGTTATTTTATAAAGGAAATCTAGAAAAAGTATATAGAGCATTGACATTTTGACAAATTGCTTGGTCAGTTGGAAAGGAATTCATTCAGCATCGCCCAATTCACCTAGCTGGTAAAAAGGACTGAACTTAAATCAGGGATCAAAAGGGGCCATAAACTTTCTTTTCATTTCTGTTGACTCTTTTCTCTAGCATACTGAAATCCTGGATTTCTGTTTAATTTGACTTCCTTTGAAAAATAAAAGGAAGGGAGGCTAGATCATGTCTGGTATAACTTTGGGAAATACTGAGTAGGCAGAATAGGCAGTTTGGCTCTTCTTATCCCAGTTTTCTATTTGGTAACTCAACTCGTGATTATTAGCTTAATGTATTGCTTTCATGAGCAAAGAACTAATTTTTTTAAATAGTATCCTGATCCCAAAAAATATTAAAATGAACAAAATTCTAGTTGGGTGATTATAACAATGTAATATAAAGATCCTATCTGCAGATAGATGGTATACCATGAATGCAGGACAGCTTCAATATAGGGAATACTATCACCATAATTGACTATATTAATATCAAAACCAACAGAAATCACCTGATCATCTCAATAGATGCAGAAAAATATTTTGACAAAAATGATCAATAAAGAACATAAAAATAAATAAATCTTTCCTTAAAACAATGTCATATCTATCTAAAAACATCAAGTATTATTTGTAATGGGAGTAAACTAGAAGCTTTCTCATTTATATCAGGTGTAAAGCAATGTTGTCTGCTATCATAACTCATTCAAAATTGAGCTAGAAAAGTTAGCTATAAGCAAATGAGAAGAAAAAAAGAAATTGATGGAATTAAACTATCACTCTTTCTAAATGATCTGATGATATATTTAGAGAATACAAGAGAATCAAGTAAAAAATTAGTTGAAATTATCACTTTAGCAAAGTTTTGTAATTACCATTACCAATATTATAGTTCTTTGAGTAGCTCCAAAGTGCTCTCCAGAATGCTTGGATCATTTCACAACTCCACCAACTATTCATCGGTTTCCTAGTTTTGTTTTGTTTTGTTTTTTTTTTACTTCTCTCCAACACTTGTCATTTTACTCTTCTGGAATGTGAACCAATTTGATAAATATAAGGTGTTACCTTAGGGTTGCTTTAATTTGCATTTTTCTAGTCAATTGTGATTTAGAGTTTATTTTTAATATTATTATGGATAGTTTTGATATCTTCTTCTGAAAACCAACAGCTCATATACTCTGACAATTTATCATTTGGGAAATTATTCATATTATTGACTCATTTGCCTATAGGTGTGAGAAACTAGACTTTAATCAATGAAATAAAAAATAATTTCCTCTAGTTTCCTACTTTCCTCATAACCTTAGGTGTACTGATTTAGTGCAAACATTTTGAAATGTTTCAAATTTTTAAAATTTATCCATTTTATATCCTGTAATATACTTTTATCTGTTCTTTGGTCATAAATTATTCCTTTATCCATAAATCTGACTAAAATATTATATGCATTTTAAATTTGTATATAATATTTCCCTTTAATTCTAAATGATGTATTTATTTTTATCTAATCTTGGTATATTATGTGAGATCCTAGTCTTTATTTAGTTTCTGCCAAACTGTTTTCTGGTTTTACTAGCATTTTTTTAAATTACTGTTTTCTTTTCCCAAAAGTTTAGTTCTTTGGATTTGTCAAATACTAGATTACTATGTACATTTACAACTCTTTTATTGTATTATTTCTTAGCCATTACAATACTGTTTTGATGATTACTGCTTTGTAATGCAGATCTGGTATGATTAAGAATGGCTAAGTTATGTTCCTTCATATATATTTTCCCAATTGATTCCTTTGATAGTCAATATATTGTTCTTCCAGATGAATTTCATTATTATATTTTCTAACTTTATAAAATAATTTTGCCAGTTTTATTGAGATTGTACTGAATAAGTAAATTAATTTAGGTAGAGTTACCATTTTTTAATATTGGCTCAGCTTATCCATCTGAAATTAATATTTTCCTGTTTTTTGGATCTGATTTTATTCGTGTGGAAAGTGTTTTATAAATGAATTCATATAGTTTCTGGGTTTGTTGTAGGAGATATTTTATATTGTCTACAGTTATTTTAATGTAATTTTTCTTTTTCTCTCCCGTTGCTGGACTTGGCAATATATAGGGATTTTAGTGATTTATATGAGTTTATTTTATATCCTGAAACTTTGTTGAATCTGTAAATTATTTCAATTAGTCATTTTTGTTGATTCTCTAGGATTTTGTAAATATATCATCATACTATCTTCCTATTGATACTTTTATATCATCATTTCCTCTTGATGTTCTAACTAGCATTTCTATTATAATACTGAAAAATAGTGGAAATATTGGTCACCTTTGCTTCATTTCTGATCTTACTGGGAAACCTTCTTGTTATCCTTATCACAGAAAAACGCAGATGACAGTTTAGATAGTTCTAGTTATCATTTTAAGGAAAGCTACATTTATTCCTATGTATTGTAGTTTTTTTAATAGGAAGATGTTTTATATTTCATCAAAAACTATTTTAAGTATTAGCACAGTAGTTGTACAATGAATATAATTTGTTAGGATTATGTCTTTGGTTTTTTTCAAATGGATTACACAGTATATGGTTTAATTTTTAATTAAGTGTTCTGAAGAATTCTCTTGTGAATCCAGCTGGTCATGCAGATGTTTTCTTCAGACACTTGTTTATGGTTTATTTGATTTCTTTTTTCTAATATATGGTTGTTTCCAATATCCTTTTTCTTCTTTTAATCAGAACAATTTATAACTTAGTAAATGTTCAACAAATTCACTTAGATTGTAAGATTTATTGCAATATGATTGGGCAAAATAGTGCTAATAATTGCTTTAGTTTCTCTTCATTTGTACTAATTCATTCTTTTTTAAAAATTATTAATTATTTATTTCTGTTTCTTAAGCCCTTACCTTTCATCTTAGAACAAAGAGTAAGTATTTTGTTTCAAGTTAGAGGATCTGTAAGGGATAAGTAATTGAGGTTAAATGACTTACATAGCATCACGCAGCTAGGAAGTTTTCCTTTATATTTGTCTTTTTATCTTTCTCTTGAGCCTGATATTTGTAAGACACATTTTTTACTCATCTTTGGGTCTTTTTATTGGTAGTGCTTAAAACTCATCTATTTTTATGAAATGCCATTTCCCCCTGAAGGATTCTGCTCAATTTTCCTTTATAAGTTATTCTTGTTTGTAATCCTAGCTCCTTTGACTTCCAGAATACTATATCCTAAGACCTCTGCTTCTTTAGAGTGAAAGCTGCTAAATCTTTGTGATCCTGACTGTGACACCAATATAAGATATCTTAATTATTTATTTCTGGCCGCTTGTAATATTTTCTCTTTGACCTAGCATCTCCTGAATTTGTCTATAATATTCTTTAGTAGTTTTATTACGGGATCTTTTTTCAATAGAAGATTGGCAGTTACTTTCAATCTCTATTTTAGCCTCTGGTTATGACATATGATATATAGAGTTTGTTTTCCTTTGTCTATATGGACTACAGGTAGTTAAACAATTCTTAACTTATCTCTCTCATTAATATATTTTTCAGGTCAGTTGTCTATCCAATTTCATATTTTCATCTATTTTTCCATTCTTTTGATTTGTTTTATTATTTCTTGATATCTCGTGGATTCATTATATTTTATTTGCCCCAAGTAATTTTTGAAGAATATTTTTTCTGAGCTTTTGTACCTCAATTTCCATTTCTTAATTCTGGCTTGTAAAAATGTCTCTTCAGTATCTTTTTATGCCTTTTAAACAAGATGTTTATTCTCTTTCCCTAATTTTCTGGCATCATTCTCATTTCTTTTCCATTTTTCTCCTTATTTCCTATTGATTTTTAAAATCTTTTTTGAGTTCTTCCAGGAATTTGTTGATTTGTATCCTATTCACATTTTTTTTGTTTTAGCATTTTATTGTAGCTTCTTTGACATAATTTATACCCTTTATCTTCACTACCATCATAGTTATTTCCTATGGTAAGGTTTTTATTTTTTGCTCATTTTCCCAGCCTATTTCTGGACTTTGAACTCTTGAAGTTTGGCTCTGATACCAAGGTGGTGGAGACACTAACCCAATATTAAGGTCTTTCTTACTCTTATCTACCACTGGGTTCTGTAGTTTTTGTTTTATTTTGTTTTGTGTTTTGTGTTTTGGTGTTTTCAAGGTGATATAATCTAGGATAAGGTGAATTCAATTCTCTCCTTGAGTGTGGTATGGTCTTTATTATGGAAAAAGCTTGTTCCCTGAATCCACTAGCAGGGCAACCTCTCCTGTTCCTGTGAGTATGACTATTTACACCTTCAGAGACAATTGTTAGTGCTTCTCTCTGTCTTGGAATAGAATATAGGTTCTGTACATCTGTGAACAGCCAGAATCACTCCACTTCGCCCTGGAATTATGACCTGGGTCCATACTCTCCTGCCCTTGAAAGCTATTGCGCCTTTTGGCCCTGAAACTGTGACCCAGAAAAGATTGTGGTAATACAATAGGATTCTGAACCCAATACCAGCAAAGGATCCCCTGAAATCCCTTTCTGACCAGTTATTTTATCATCCCTCTTGTAATTTATGGGCTGAGAGCTCCAGAAGCTGTTGCTACAGCTAATGCAGTCACCCTCAAGGCACAGCCTATGGTTCCTCCACTGTGCTCATTGGACTAATATTTTTTTCATTCTGGTGAAATATATCTCCTTTCCATTAGACAAGAAAATTATTTCAATTTATCTTTTATGTTACTACCCCTTGAAAATTCTATTTGAGATGTTATTTAAGAGTGATTTGGAAGGGAATTTGAAAGATCTCAACTGAATGCTTCTCTAAACCTCCATATGTTCCTCTTTTTTTCCCTGCCCACATATTGGTTTTGTATATTATTGTATAAATGCTTCCTATGTCCCCATTACAATAATTTTTTGTTTATTTTTTCAGTAGAGATTTTTTTCATTATTTTGTTGAATCCTTACTTGCAAATACAATAACATTTTCATCATTGATCAATCTATATGCATTTATTTAGCACAAAGTTCTCTACAAGATGCTAGAAATATACAAAAATGAAACTATCTTTAATAGAAAGAACTTACACAATTAATGAGATGAGAAACGAAACTTATCTTGCTGTCAGAAAATATAGACTGGCTTCCCAGTTTTCACTTATTAATAATAAGACCTAAGAACTCACTGCATTTTTCTGAGCCTCTATTTATAAACTTATTGAAGTAAAATAATTACATTGGCATTGCCTGTTTTAACTTTCTAAGAAAAGAAACTTGGAAAACCAAACTTTGAAATGACATTAAAACTCTATAAGCCTCCCAAGTGCAATATGATTGCTTAAGTATAATAATTATACAATAATAAAATTGTTATGATTAAATCCAAAAGCTTTATTTATATATAAGCTGACGCTTTTTGATTTTCAGGTAGCAGAAAATATATTTTATCACTGATCTAAAATTTATTTTGTCCTATTCAAGACCTTGGTTTCATCTCATATTATCCCTTTCAATTTCTAATGTTATAACAGTGAATTAGATTTGTTTTCTCAGAGAACAATGCACACAACTCCAAAAATCATGAGAAATTCTCAGGGAAACTTTCATTTGATAACACACATGCCATTAACTCTGCTTTAACATTTAACATTTGCAATACTATTTGCCAAATGAAAAGAAATGTTAAGACTCTAGACCAAATGTTTACTGAGCAGATTATTCTTGAAGACCTTCTGTTTAAAAGTTTAAAATTAAAAGTAGAACACCATTGTTGGTCCCTATCATAACAATTTAGAAATCAGGTTGCTCAGATTGAAGGATGATGCTTTTCGAGCAAGGTTATATATCTTTCTTTGCCACCAGTGCTAATATGTTCCTTTCCTTCAAAAATAGAAAATAATATCTATTAGCTTTAATTGAATTCCTCCAGTTTATTATTCCATTGAGCAAAATACTATTCCATCACCAACAGATATCACAATTTGTTCAGCCATTCCCAATTGACGGGCATACCCTTGTTTTCCAGTTTTTTGCCACCACAAAAAGTGCTGCTATAAATACTTTTGTACATGTCTTTTTCCCTATGATCTCTTTGAGGTACAAACCCATCAATGGTATGGCTGGATCAAAGGGCAGAAAATCTTTTAGCGCTTTTTGGGCATAGTTCCTTATTGCCATCCAGAATTGTTGGACCAATTCACAACTCCACCAGCAATACATTAATGTCCCAATTTTGCCACATCCCCTCTAACATTCATGACTCTCCCCTGCTATCATTTTAGCCAAACTGCTAGGTGTGAGGTGGTACCTTAGAATTGTTTTGATTTGCATTTCTCTAATTATTAGAGATTTAGAGCACTTTCTTATGTGCTTATTGATATTTTTGATTTCTTTATCTGATCTCCAGGAATTAATGCAGTGAATGGTGCAGAACCAGGAGAACCTTATACACAAAGACTGATACACTGTAGTAAAAATGAATGTAATGGACTTCTGTACTAACAGCAATGCAATGACCCAGGACAACTCTGAGGGATTTATGGAAAAGAATGCTACCCAAATTCAGAGGAAGAAATGAAGGAAAGGAAACACAGAAGAAAAACAACTGCTTGAACACATGGGTTGATGTGGACATGATTTGGACATAGACTCTTAATGACCATCCTAGAACAATTATCAATAATATGGAAATAAGTCTTCATTGATGACATATGAATAAACCAGTGGAAATGCACATTGGCTAAGGGGCAGAGGGGAGAGTAAAAATATGAATCATGTAACCATAGAAAATTTTTTTTCTAAAAAATTAAAAGAAAAAAATTAGCGTTAATTGAAAGTCTCATTGTATCCTCAAACTATATCTTAAAAGGAATTATCAACCAGTTTCCCATAATATTCCCTCCCACTAAAATGATACATGATGGCAAGTGTTTGAGTGGCAAATCTTTGGGCCTTGAGATAACTCTAAGCATTCTAAAAATAAAACCACCTTAGAATTAATTCCCTAGTGGGTGGAGTCATGATGATAGCTTTGAAGAAGCAAAAATCATTTCCTCTGTGAAAACTCTTCCACACCAATCAAAAACAAAGCACTTCAAGGGGGACAGAAAACCAAATCTGACAACAAAACAGAGCTATGGGACCCTTCTGATTGATTCAACTTAAAAGGTACACAGAGAAGTTTGAATTCTTAGGTTTAAGGAAAAGAAAGAAGGAAGGCCCCAGTGTGCTTCCCCCACCTACTATGATGAGATTCAGGAAGTTAGTGGGATCTCAGGGCAAGAGCTCCAACCAGGACAGAGAACCTACCACAACTCTGTGAAGCTCAGGGCTCTGAGCAGAGCTGGAAAGGAGGCAGCTGAAGAAGATAAACAGAGAAGAGAGTAGGCTGATCTCAGCCACCACACCTCCATCTTGAGCCTCTGCTTCTGGAAGTTTTTGCCTCAGTGCACATTCATTTCTGCAGATCAGCTAAACTGGATTAGCCCAGTTTATCAATAATGAAGAGAAGCCTCTAGAGGGTGTATAAGTTAAAACTCACAAAGCTAGCAAACAGCAAGAAGAGAAAGTGTACAAAATAGACAGAAAGCCAAACTCAACAACAAGACAGAGCCACAGGTCTCTCCTACCTGATTCAACCTGAGAGGTATGCAGATAAGGTATAATTCTTGGTGTAAGGGAAAGATCCAAAACCCTCCCCCCATCTATTGCACTGAGACCCATAGCAAGATTCTGGCTGACTGGGGATTTCAGGGCAAAGGCTACGACCTTTACTGAGTACTTTGGTACCACCACGGGAAGCTCAGGGCCTTTACTGGGCAGCTGGCAGGGAGGTGGCTACCAAAAAGGAGTAGAGATGAGGACCAAGGGTAACTACTCTCAGCCTCTACACATTGAATTTCACATTTATCCTCTGCTAGAAGCTAGGGAAGATTTGGCTTCAGGGAACATTAGTATAACAGGTCAACTCCAACAATCTAATTCAGTTAATTAGCAGTGCAGAGAAAAATCCATTCAGGGCAGAAAAGCCTAAAATTACATATCCAGCAAATAAACAGAGGAGGAAGAATACAGCCCATAAGGAGAGGGAAAGAAGAAAAAAATATGAGTAAATAACAGAAAAAGAAAAAAATTAGAAATCAACAGCTTCTATTCAGGTAATGAACAAAGAACAAATGGAACAGTGGAGGACCAAGGAACACCAAGAAATAACTCAGGAAATCCAGGGAACTGGACTTGGTCTCTGGAAGAACTCAAAATACAATTTAAATAACAATGAAGAGAGGTGGAAGAAAATTGGGAAAACAACTTAAGAAACAAAAGAGGTCATATGTAAAAAGAGGCATATGAACAAAAAGAAGGAAATAGTGTCTTTAAAGCAAGAATTTACCAGCTCAAAAACAAGGCAAAGAAAGTAAAAGATACAAACAATGAACTACAAAAAAATAGGTCAAAAGAAAAAGAAAGATAAAAAAATCAAGGATGAAATTCATTCTTTAAAAATTAGAATTAAACAATTAAAGGCAAATGATTTCACAAAGCAGCAAGAATCTATAAAAAAAAATTGAAAGAATGAAAAAAATTGATGAAAATATGAAACACTTCATTGATAAAACAACAGATCTGAAAAATAGATCCAGGAAAGACAATTCAAGAATTATTGGACTACCTGAAAATCATGACCAAATAAAAATCCTGAACATCTTTCTATAGGAAATTATCCAAGAAAATTGTCCTGAAATTCTTGAATAAGAGAATAAAGTAGAGATTGAAATAGTCCACAGATTACCACCTGCATTAACTCCTCAATTGACTATACCCAGGAATATTATAGCTAAGTTCAAGAACTTCCAGACCAAGGAAAAGATACTACAAGTTGCTAAAAAGAAACAATACAGAAGTCATGGAGCCACAGTCAGAATGACACAGGACCTGGCTGCATACACACTGAAGAACTGGAAGGAATGGAACATGATATTATAGAAAGCAAGGGAATTGGGTCTACAACCAAGAATCAATTACCAGCAAAATTGATTCTATTCATGCAAATGAAAATATGCTAATTTAATAAAATAGATTTCCAAGCATTGCTGAAGAATAAAAAAAAAGACTTAAATAGAAAATTTGCTGCCCAAATAGAGAACTCAAGAGAATCATGAAAAGATAATAAAGAAAGAAAAAAAAAGGGACCCAATAAATTCTAATGATTTGTATTCCTGCATGAATAAATGATATTGGTAACTTTTTAAAAATGTTATTATCATCAGAAGAGCTAGAAGCAATAAACCTAGAGGGTACAGTAGTAAACTGTATAGGAAGATATGACAAAATATATTTAAAAGAAAACTAAGATTAAAATGAAGATAATACTAACAGAAATGAGAAAGAGATAAAATAAACCCTCACAAATCAGCAGCATTTCTATATATTTCCAACACAATTCAGCAACAGGAGTTAGAAATTCCCTTGAAAAATCGCCCTAGACAATATAAAATATTTAGGAATCTATTTGTCAAGACAAAAAAAAGGGCTTATATGAACCCAACTATAAAACACTTTTCACACAATTAAAACTAGATTTAAACAATTGGAAGAATATTAATTGCTCATGGGAAGGATGATCTAATATAATAAAAATGTCAAACTCCCCAAATCAATTTACTTATTCAGTGCCATACCTATCAAACAACCAAGAAACATTTTTATAGATTTAGAAAAATTATAACAAAGTTTAACTGGAAAAATTTCAAGGTAACTAATAAAAAAAGTAGAATAATGGGGGCTTGGCACTACCAGATTTTAAACTGTACTATAAAGCGGTGATCATCAAGATAATATGTTCCTGGCTGAGAGACAGAAGGGAGGGTCAATGGAATAAACTTTGGATAAATTATGACAAGAACCCACTATTTGTCAAAAACTGCTGGGAAAATTGAAAAACAGTATGGGAGAGATTAGGTTTAGATAAATATCTCATAACCTATACCAACATAAATTCAGAATGAGTAAATGGCTTAAATATAAAGAAGGAAACTAAAAGTAATTTAGGTGAACACAGAATAGTATACCTGTCAGATGCATGGGAAAGAAAAGAATTTAAGATCAAGCAAGAGACAGAGAATACTACAAAGTACAAAATGAATAATTTTGATTTCATTAAATTAAAATAGGTTTTGTACAAACAAAACCAATGCAACCAAATTAGAAGGGAAACAACAAATTCGGTAAAAATATTTATAACAAAAATCTCTGAAAGAGATCTAATTTCTCAAATTTATAAGGAACTAAGTCAATCATACAAAAAAATCAAGCCATTCCCCAATTGATAAATGGACAAGGGACATGAATAGTCAGTTTTTAGATAAAGAAATCAACACTATCAATAAGCACATGAAAAGGTGTTCTAAATCTCTCATAATTAGAGAAATTTAAATCAAAACAACTCTGAGGTACCACTTCACACCCAGCAGATTGACCAATATGACATTAAAGGTAAATAATAAATTTTGGGGTGGGGGTTATGGTAAAATTGGGACACTAATGTAATCCATTCTGGTGGAGTTGTGAATTAATCCAACCATTCTGGAAGGCAATTTGGAACTATGCTCAAATGGTTTTAAGAGAATTGCTCCCCTTTCATTTAGCCATACCACTGCTAGGTTTGTACCCCAAAGACATAATAAGGAAAAAAAATATTTGTACAAAAATATTCATAACCTTGCTTTTTGTAGTGGTAAAAAAGAACTGGAAAATGAGGGGGTGTTTATCAATTCGGGAATGGCTAAACAAATTGTGGTATCTGATGGTGATGGAATATTATTGTGTTGAAAGGAATAATGAACTGGAGCAATTCCATGTGAACTGGAAAGACCTCCAGGAATTGATGCAGAGTGAAAGGAGCAAAAGCAGGAGAACATTGTACACAGAGAATGATAACACTGTGGCACAATTGAGTGTAATGGACTACTCCACTAGTAGCAATGCATTCACTTCAGAGAGACTTAAGAGAAAGAATGCTATTCACATCCAGAGAAAGAACTGTGGGACTAGAAGCACAGAAGAAAAACATCTGCTTTATTAAATGGTTTGATGGGGATATGATTGGGGATGTTGATTTTAAATGATCACTATTGCAAATATTAATCATATGGAAATAGGTTTTGAACAATGATATATTTAAAACCTGTGGAACTGCTAATCTGCTCCAGGAGAGGGAAGGTAGAAAGGGAGGGAAAGAAAGGGAGGTGTGTAACCATGGCAAAATATTCTTAATTAATTAATTGTAAATAATTGAATAAATGAATAAAAAGGGCAAAGTTCTACTTCTGATTGTAGTCGGATTTCAATAGAATCCATTACTTGAGTTATTTAGGAGGTACTGCAGTGAGCCTTTGGACTATTAATTTTTTTGCATAGGACTTTTTATCATTTTTGTCATTTTTATAAAAAGACATTTATCAAATCTATTAAGTTTAATTTACAATTCTGAAATTGGTCGTGAGACTCCTATTGCAAAGGAGTTAACCTATTTTAACATATTATTTCCAATTACTATTATTCCTACATCATGTTATTATTATTGATATTAACTCTCTTATTTTTCATCAAAAGTTCATCACTTAAAATTATTTTCCTTCAAGTACCTTGTGAAGCAGATAATATGAATATTGTTATCCCATTTAATAGATGAGTATTTTGGTCCTGTGAAAAGTAGATACTTTGTTCAAGATCCCAGAATTCTTTGATCTTCCTGATTTAAGTGCTGTTTCTTCAACATTATAACCATTGTGTGTCTGTTAATCATTTTTATGCTAATCTATGGCATTTTTTATAATTCTGTATTATGCAAGTTAAATGGGATTTTATATAACCATACTAATGCCTAATAATAGTATTTTCCATTATTGCACTTTTAAAATCTAAATATTTCAACTTTTTCTAAAGGCAGTATGAGGTTCTCAGGAGGAAGTCTATAGCTTTCATCTTGATTTATAGAGATGATGATAAAAGTTTAGTTTCACAGCTTGTTGCCCATTTCTCTGGTAGATTGCTGCCTACAGCATATGTTCAAAGACAGGTTACCCATAGCTGAATGTAACTTTATTTCAATAAACATAGCCTACAATAGGAACATATTGGATTTAGGCTAAGGTTGCTGAAAAACAAAACAGAAACAAACTAAACTAAAAATATTCCAATATACAATATTGTTTTCCAATTAATTTTGTGTTCAGCATCTAATATGTAATCATTTTTTTCTGCTGAAGCATTTTAATTGACAATTTTTAGCTGTAGATGCATACTAAACATGGTAATTTAATCTAAAGAAGAAAAAATTATCCATGGATTAGATAACTATGAAATCTTAAATTGACAAATGGAGAGTCAGACCTGTTAGTTATTATGTAAACCATACAAAATTTCATTGAGGTATATTTGCTTTCCTATTTTCAAGCAAGTCTAAACAGACATACAACAATCTTAAAAATAATAGCAAAACTATATAAGGTGAAGAGAATATAATTTTAGATGATATGTTCTATGAGATCAGAACTTGACTTAATTACCAGAATGGTCCTCTGTATGTTGTACTTTTATTTAACCTGGACCTATATTTCTTAGGGATTCTGAAACTTGGAGATATGATTTTTATATTTCCCTATAATTAATTTTCTTTGTAATCTTATCTATTTTATTTTATTCATTTAAAAGCATTAGTCTGAGTTGATTTCATAGGTTTCATTAGACTGTCAAAAAGTGCTTGCAGGGGTATGCTGGTATATGTTTGAGAACTCTCTCTCAAGAAAAAAGTATATGCATATATATATGTATAATTCCAGATTCCTGATGTATAAATTCTACAATGAAATTTTAAGTCAACTTTCTTCAACCAGTGTGAGCTAGGTTTACCATACCCTTGGTTCTATGACACAACTATAAGAACTGCTATTTAGAAACTTATCTGAAGGAATAGAGGGGTTAAATGACTTGCCTCTGGTCACAGGGCTAAAAGTTGTTAGACAGAACTCCAATTCTAGTCTTCCACTCTCTGAAACCAGCCCTCCCCTCACTTAACCATGTTGCCTCTCTCCTCTCTTCAGAGAGAAAAAACATTGTTCATAATAATGCCTCTTCTGTCCCAGGATGGCTCCATTCATAACCTCAAGGAGGTCAAGAACCACTTGATAGTGCCAGAAGTTGGATTCCTGTGTGGTCTTTAGGAAAAATGAATAACTGAGAAAGCAGGGAAAATAAGCAGGTTTATTCAGCAGATACTCACAAGCAGAAATAACTCTGGTTGAGGAAATAATAGCAAAACAATGAGTTTTGGGCAATATGAGAAACCTTAAATAGGATCCAGAATGGTGAAAGTCTCCTCTCTTTGCCAATGCTTACTGAAGGGGGTCAAAGAAATGATGAAGTTTATAAAAAGATTGTCAAGGGATCACTATGCTAGTTAGAAATGGCTAACTTATTAAGGAACAAGACTGAAAGTGAAAGAGTCAGGACTTGGCCCTGAATATTAGACAACTGTAAGATGGCCAAAAAGAGTCCTAATAGTGAAGAAGTTGACTAGGTAGAGCACCCTAGAATAGCTTGAACATTGGTCATAACAGTACTTTTAAAAAAGGTTTTCTAGAAATGCTGAAGATTTATGTGCATTTATTTTGTATCCTGCAACTTTGCTAAAGTTGTTGATTATTTCCCCAAGCTTTTTAGTTGATTCTCTAGGATTTTTTAAGTAGAACATCATATCATCTGCAAAGAGTGATAGCTTGGTCTCCTCACTGCCTATTTTAATACCTTCAATTTCTTTTTCTTCTCTAATGTTAGTGTTTCTAGTACAATGTTAAATAATAGAGGTGGCAATGGGCATTCTTGCTTCACCCCTGATCTTTTTGGGAAGGCTTCTAATTTATTCCAATTGCAGATGATGTTTGTTGATAGTTTTAGATATATACCATTTATTATTTTTAGGAAAGGCCCTTCTATTCCTATACTTTCTATTGTTTTCAATAGGAATGGGTGTTGTATTTTGTCAAAGGCTTTTTCAGCATCTATTGAGATAATCATGTGATTTTTGTTGGTTTCCTTCTTGATATGGTCTATTATGTGGATGATTTTCCTAATATTCAACCATCCTTGCATTTCTGTTATAAATCCTACCTGATCATATTGAATAACCCTCATTATCAATTGCTGGAGTCTTTTTGCTAGGTTTCTGTTTAAGATTTTTGCATCTATGTTCATTAATGAGATTAGTCTGTAGTTTTCTTTCTCTGTTTTTGATCTACCTGGCTTTGGGATTAGTAACAGTTTGTACCCCAAAGAGATCATAGGGAAAAAGACTTGTAGAAAAATATTTATAGCTGTGCTATTGGTGGTGACAAAAAATTGTAAAATGAGGAGATGTCCTTCGATTGGGGAATGGCTGAAGAAATCATGTTATCTGTTGGTGAAGATTATGCTCAAAGGAATAATGAACTGGAGGAATTCCATGTGAACTGGAACAACCTTCAGGAACTGATTTAGAGTGAAAGGAGCAGAACCAGGAGAACAATGTACACAGAGACAAATACACTGTGGTACAATCGAACATAATGGACTTCTCTACTAGCAGCAATGCAACGATCCAGAAAAATGCTGAGGGACTTATGAGAAAGAAAACTATACACATTCAGAGAATGAACTGTGGGAGTAGAAACACAGAAGAAAAATGCTTGAACACATGGGCCGATTGGGATATTATTGGGGATATAGACATTAAACAATCACTTTTGTCCAACTATAAATGATATGGAATTAGGTCTTAATCAATGATGCATGTAAAACCCAGTGGAATTGTGCATCTGCTGGGGGGGTTGGGGGAGTTTGGGGGAGAGGGAAAGAAAATGAAACAAGTAACTATGGGAAAATATTTAAAATAAAATAAATTTAAAAAAAGGTTTTCTAGAATTAAAAAGTGTAAAATGGAAAAAAAAAACAATGCTGGTGTTGTCTATATTTTATGTTCTACAGGTATGGAGTGGGAAAGAAAGAAGATCATAAGAGGTGGTTTTTTATGGTAGAAAAATAGAAGCCTCTTCAGCACTCTATATGGTACACAAATGAATTCAGTTGCAAAAAAAAGAAAACCCTCTGTTGCATTGAACTTAGCAGGACTAGTATAAAGATTAGAAAGTGTCCTGTTAAGTTCTCAGGAAGAAAAGCTCACTGATTTAATAACCATTTTCAACCTTAATGGGGGTCTCCTTGACTACAAGAGCAAGGTACAGAAAAACTCCCAAGTTTCTTGATTTAAATCTTGCCCATTTAGTATTTCTCCTCCAGAAACAGAGGCTCCTTGTGGTGGAACATATGAGCTGTCCCAGGGAATTTTACACAACTATTGCATTGAGACAAGGTGAAAAATACTCTATTTCATAGAATATACCAGAGGAATTGAAAAATGTAATTATACAGACTCTGATTTGGAGAGCAGGAACAGAATAACTGAGAAAAGCACCCTTAGACTTCTAATGAATTTCAATGGGCAGGACCTCATCAAGAACGTATGCCCAAAGCCCTGTGCAGGAGGGAAAATGCCAAAGCTGTTGGCTCTAAAGCAAAATGCTAATCTGCATATCAATATGCATAACTTAGCATTCTTTGTTCAAACCACTTCAATTCCACTCTGTCATATAATTGGAATAAATGCAATTTACTACAATTGTATTCAAGCCCACTATTTAAGGTGCATCAGGGCTGTGATAACACACTTTAATACTCTAACCAGCAATTGAATCACAGATGAAATTAGGAAAAGTATTATACATCCCTAGTCTCACTGGATGGGGGTCTTGGGACCACCCTACTTAAATAAGTTCCCTCTAACTGTTCCATAACTCTTGCCCAACCAACAATTATGGTCTGCTTCTCTGGGACCATGACACAAGAGTTGATTAATAGATTTAGGCAGCCAAGACTCAAATCATTAATGTTGAAAAATCAGCCAAACTATTTCTCTGCCATCTTGGTTTGTTGTATAAGCAAAACAATGAACCAATTAACTGGATCTTTCACTTTTCAGGTAGATTTTTTTATATCTTCTGTTAATTGGTCTGAATTCATCTGTATTTATAAAACACAGAGAAAGGAGTCACACTGGAATGGTGTGAAGACAATTTTATAGATGAGCTTTCCCCTTTGTCAGGCTGAAGATGGGAAAAATAGCATAGTTTTGTTTTTTTCCTTTCTTTTGAGGTGAGGTAAGGAGTGATGAACTATAATATACCATAACTTTCAAAATAGATGGTACATATGATTCCTTCTAACTCTAAATGAATTATTCTATGGGTTTATGATTGTGAGAAATACCTAGGGGGAGATGACATTATCTGGCAAAGAAATATATGAGTCAGAAATTCTTATTTTGAGTCCTGTCTATATCATTTGCTAGATATGTGATCTTGAATACTTAATTTCTCTGAGCCATATTTTATCAATCTATAAAACTGGTTTTATATGAACTACTCACCTTATTAGGATATTTCAAGGAATGTACTTAGTACATACAAAGTTCTGCATGAATGAAAAGTATGATAAATAACAATTAATGTTATTATTACATGATCATCTGATTTATCAGTGTTGTCTGACTCCTCAATGGCATGTTCTCTATAAAACACCAGTTTCAGAGTGGGAACTGTTTAGAATATTAATTCATCTATATGGTCATTTTACAATGCTTTGTCATACTTAATCTCCAATCATCATGGTGGCTATTGTGGGAAAATTGTTGAGATTGAGATAGAAATATTAATATTCTTCTATATCCAATAATACAAACATATGGTTTCTAATTTTGACAACAATTTTTGTCAAATAGTGATTACTTGTCCCCAAAACTGGGATCTTTGGGTTTATCAAACACTAGTTTGCTGAGGTCATTTACCCCTAGCCTATTCAACTGATCCTCTCTTCTGTCTCTGATGACCACTGCTTTATAGTACAGTTTAAGATCTGGTATGGCTAGGTCCCTATCCTTCATATTTTTTTTCATTATTTTCCTTAATAGTCTTGATCGTTTATTCTTCAAAATGAACTTTGTTATTAAGTTTTTCTAATTTTATAAAAAAAAGTTTTTTGGTAGTTTGATAGGTATGGAACTTAATAAGTAGGTTAATATGGGTAGGATTGTAAATTGTATTATATTAGTTCATTCTAACCATGAACAATTAATGCTTTTCAAATTATTTAAATCCAGTTTAATTGTGGTAACATATTTTATAGTTGTGTTCACATAATTACTGCATTTGTTTTGGAAGATAAATTCCTAAATATTTTATATTGGTCAGAGTAATTTTAAATGAAGTTTCTCTTTCTAACTCCTACTGCTGAATTTTGTTTGAAATATATAGAAATGATGATGATTTACGTGGGTTTATTTTGTACACTGAAATCTTGCTAAAGTTGTTAATTATTTCAACTAGTCTTTTATTTGATTTTCTAGGATTCTTTAAGTATACTATCATATTATCTGCAAAGAGTGATAGTTTACTTTCCTCAATGCCTACTTGCTGTAGTCTTTTTGCAAGTATTTTATTTAAGATTTTTACATGTATGTTCATTAAGAAGATTGCTTTATAGTTTGCTTTCTCTGTTTTTGGTCTGTCTGGCTTTGGAATCAGTACCATATTTGCATTATAAAAAATTGGTAAGATTCCTTCTTTGCTTATTTTGTCAAATAATTTGTATAGTATTGAGATTTGTTCTTTAAATGTTTGATAGAATTCATTTGTGAATCCATCTGGAACCCTGGACATTTTCACTGGCCATCTGCCATTTCTGAAATGTTTTACCAACTCATCTATTTCTTCTGTCTTCTGTCATCCCATCCAAAATCCCATATTCAGTAAGTTTCCTGATCCCCTGAAAATATTTATACTTAATATTTCTTTGTGCATGGTTGCTTGACTATTTCCTTCCTCATTAAACTGTGACATCCTTAACAGCATTTTTTCTTATGAACATAGTTTTCTTTACTTTTTGTTCTTTCTTCATGTTATTATCTGGCAAATAGGAAGACCTTAATAAAATCATAGTGATGTGAACTGACTCAATGATTTTTAGATCATGATGAGGTCAGATTAAAGAATAGGCTATGTTGATTAATTGTATCTGAATCAGAAATGTAATTATTATATTTCTCTTAAACCTTTAACTTATTTTGTATAATAGAATGTAATTATATCTAAATGAATAATGATATTCTATAAGAATTTCTGAATATGAAAATTCAGAGAAGTTATTTTTGAAAGGTAAGTATGAACTGGTTTAAAACAAAATAAAGAGAATGAGTAGAAAAATTTGTTGTTATTCATTCATTCTAATCATGTACAACCCTTCATGAACTCATTTATGTTTTTATTGGTAAATATATTCAAATGGTTTGTCTTTTTCTTCTCCAGTTCATTTTATTTTATTGATTTATTTTGTATGGAAGAGACCTTAACTAATTAATTTTTTTTACTAACATCCAGGTAAACTTTATTCAGAGCTTTCCTCTAATACTGTCAGAAAAGAAAATGAAATATTCTGGTTTGACCTCTTTTTTGAGAAAGTCAAAGCAGTTCTTTGTGATTATTGACTGATTGCTTTTCTTTTTTTTAAGTTCATCTATTTAATTAATTAATTTAGAATATTGTTCCATGGTTCCATGATTCATGTTATTTCCTTACACTTCCCCAACCTCCTTCTGTAGCCAAGGAGCAATTCCATTGGGTTTTACATGTGTTATTGATTAAGACCTATTTCCACATTATTAGTATTTGCACTAGGGTGATCACCTAGAGTCTACATCCCCAATTATATCCCCATTGAACTATGAGATCAAGCAGTTGTTTTTCTTCTGTGTTTATACTTTCACAGTTCTTTCTCTGGGTGTAGATATTGTTCTTTCTTACAAGACCCTCGGAATTGTCCTGGATCATTGCATTGTTGCTATTAGTGAAGTCCATTACATTCGCTGATGCCACAGTGTATTAGTCTCTGTATACAATGTTCTCCGGATTCTGCTGCTTTCATTCTGAATTAATTCCTGGAGGTCATTCCAGTTCTCATGGAATTCCTCCAGTTCATCATTCCTTTTAGCACAATAGCATTCCATCACCAACAGATACTACAATTTGTTTAGTCATTCCCCAATCAAAGGACATTCCCTTATTTTCCAATTTTTAGCCACCAAAAAGAGAGCAGCTATAAATATGTTTGTACAAGTCTTTTTCCCTATTATCTCTTTAGGGTACAAACACAACAGTGGTATGGCTAGGTCAAAGGGCAGGCAGTCTTTTAAAGCCCTTAGGGCATAGTTCCAAATTACCTTCCAGAATGTTTGATCAATTCATAACTCCACCAGCAATGCATTGGTGTCCTAATTTTGTCACATACTTTCCTTTGCAGTCATATTAGCCAACCTGCTAGCTGTAAAGTGGTACCTCAGAGTTGTTTTGATTTGCATTCCTCTAATTATAAGAGATTACAACACATTTTTATGTGTTTATTGATAGTTTTGATTTCTTTATCTGAAAATTGCCTATTCATGTTTCTTGCCCATTTATCAATTGGGGAATGACTTGATTTTTTTTGTACAATTGATTTAGTTTCTTATAAATTTGAGTAATTAGACCTTTGTCAGAGATTTTTGTTATAAAGATTTTTTCCCAATTTGTTGCTTTCCTTGTAATTTTGGTTGAATTGCCTGTGTTTGTGCAAAACCTTTTTAATTTAATATAATTAAAATTATACATTTTACATTTTCTAATATTCCCTATCTCTTGTTTGGTCTTAAAATCTTTCCTTTCCCATAGATGTGAAAGGTATATTATTCTGTGTTCACCTAATTTACTTATAGTTTCCTTCTTTATATTCAAGTAGTTCACCCATTCTGAATTTATCTTGGTATAGGATATTAGAAATTGATCTAAACCTAATCTCTCCCCTACTCTTTTCCATCCAGGTCACTTTAGAATTAAGGAACTGAAACAAACATGATCAAGTGACTTGTCCATGGTCACACAGTTAGTAAATGTCAGTGGTTAGATTTAAACTCAGGAAGATGAGTCTTCTTGACTCCAAGCCTAGGATTCTCTCTTCTCTGCCACCTATATGTCCCAAATGAACAATTAAAAGCATGATGATGGAAAGGAAAATAATATTGAAAAGCCACAGGATAATAAATCAATCTTTGTTATCATTCATGATTTCATAGGATTGATGGTCCTTATTCTTTCTTCCTTTTGACAGAAAAAAGATATGCTATATTTGCATATGTCACATATGTTGGTTTGTTTCACTTAACTGTACATCTTTGTGTTAAGTAAACTATTTTTAAAAGAACAATAAAATATTTAAAAATGAAAATAATTAGGGATAGCACCTAAATAATTTAAAATAATATAAATATTTTATTTTTGCTTATAAAGGATATTTTACTTATGAATGAAATAAAAGGAAAAAAAATTATAAAATTCTGCCTCTGTGATATTTGTTATTCCAAAACAACCTAATTTCAATGGGATCTAGTGTAGGAATATTATAAATATAAAAAAGAAAACGATAAAATTACTCTTTAATCTCTTTCCTGTCATTTTCCAATAGTGTAGTTTATTCTTTCCATTGATATGGAAATCACTACTATGTTATGTCCCACTCTTAGAAATTACGCTGACTTGTTTAGGCCTCTTAGGCATCAGTCACCAAAGCAATAACCTGTTGAAGAGCACCCAGTGGTTTGAATGAATGAAAGGATATTCTCTATTCTTGTTCTTTTTCCACATTTCTCTGAGGAAAACAGAGTCATTGGGGTGAAGGCTAACCTTTCAATATAGGTGCAAATTCAGTTATCCATGTCAATAATTGAAATATTTTAAAGAAAGCATGTAAGATATATAACATCTGAATCAGAATTTGTTTATCATTTCAGTGAGTGGGGAATATGAGAGAATTTTTTAAATATCAAATGTTACAAATTGATTTTACACATAATTGGAAAAATTAAATGGATTTTTTAAAAAAAGAAAGCACATGAGAACATATGAAAAAGAATCAAGGAATAGAGACTGTGATTTCAGGAGTAAAATTGATCAACATGTTAGAAAATCTTTGGATGCATTCTCTCAGAGGCACCTGGAATGGGATAAGAAGGGGTATTGTTTCTCATTCTTAACCAGGATATTTAGGTTCAAGTCTTAACTCTACCAACTAAGAACCTAGAACTTATAATTGCAAAGGACTTAAAAGTGATTTTTCCCAGTGAAATAATGTTACTGTCTGAATTAAATGTTTGGGAAACATCCAATCAGGAAGATTCAACTAATGGGGTGTCACAGAGACATGTGTGAGTAAATTAAGGGATGTGACCTGTAGGGACTGAAGTAAACCCTGGCCAATTAGAAAATCTTAGGAGAAAGATTTAAACTGAGCCAGTGCTTCTAGTGGAGCTCTCTCTGCCATTTTTTGGTTTGTGGAAGAAGCTCTCTCACTGACAAGCAGTTCTGGTGCTTATTTATAAGCAGTCTCTGTCAAGCAGCAAAGCAGGGGGCCAGGGCAGCACTGGGACAGCAGGGACCACCCTAGGCTAGGAAACGAAGGAACTCAGGCTCTCTTTGTTGTTTTTTGTTTTGTTTTGTTTTGTTTTCAAATGTTCAAGTGGTTCACTTATTTTACCCAAACATAACTGGAATTTTCTTTTCCGTTATGAAATATTCTATAGTTTAAGCACAACTTTTTCTGTCTTTTTTAACTTCAAAATTGTTTGTTTTCAAATCATGTAGCATTCTCTCTAGTTTTCTTCTACTTATACATATCTCTTTAAAGGTCCTTCTATTTGAAAATCCTTTCTTTTAAATTTTATTTTTTTAAATATTTTTCCATGTTTCCATGATTCATTTTCTTTTCCTTTCCTTTACCCTTCCCCCTCCCAAAGCCAATAAGCAATTGCATTGGGTCATACAAATGTTGTCACTTGATACCAATTTCCATATTATTCATTTTTGTAATTGAACAATCTTTTAAAACCAAAACCCCAAATATATACCCATATAAACAAGTGATGAGTCATGTGTTTTTCTTTTGCATTTCTAATCCCACTGTTCTTTCTCTCAAAGCATATAGCATTCTTTCTTATAAGTCCCTCGGTATTGCCCTGGATCATTGCATTGATACTAGTAGTAAAGTCCATTGCATTGGATTGTTCCACAATGTTTCACTTTCTGTGTACAATGTTCTCTGGGTTCTGCTTGTTTCACTCTGTGTCAGTTCATGAAGGTTCTTCTAAATCATATAGAAATTGTTCAGTTCATCATTCCTTATAGGACAATAGTATTCCAACACCATCCGATACCACAATTTGACCAGCCATTACCCAGTTGAGAGACACCTTCCCATTTTTCAGGTTTTTACCACTACAAACAATCTGGCTATTTTTTTTATACAAACCCAGCTTGTATTTTTGTACAAGTATTTTTCCTTATCTCTTTGGATAGGCAGTCTTTTAAACACCTTTTGATATAGATCTAAATTTTCTTCCAGAATGGTTGAATCAATTCACAACTCCAGAATGTCCCAATTCTGCCAATTTGCTAGGTGTGAGGTGGTACCTCAGAGTTGCTTTGATTTGCATTTCTCTAAGGAGGAAGGATTTTCATGTGATAATTGATAGTTTTGATTTTCTTCATCTGAAAACTGCCTATTCATGTCCTTTGACCATTTTTTCAATTGGGGAATGGCTTGATTTCTTGTACTTTTGACTTATATCCTTATACATTTGAGAAATTAGACCTTTGTCAGAGATTCAGGTTGTCTTCTTTGGCTCTGATGTCTTCCTAAACTCAAATCCACTCCTTGGCTGGCCTTAATTTATCTGGCAGGACCATGTGGTTAGCTGTGACCCCTTGCCACTGCTTGTGAAACAGACCAGGGCCAGTTGAGATTCTAGGACCTGATGAAGCAGAAAGCAAAAGGGCCAGGAGACTTTGGGTAATTAGACTAGTGATACCTTTTTTCTCTCTCTTTTTCTTTCCTAAGAAATACTGAAAAATCTAGTATAATATCTCCAAGATTAATTTTTAATATTACATTACATATAAGGAAACTAAGGCCATGAAAATCCAAGTTACTTTTGTTCAAGGTAATTATCACAAGAAGTATACAGTTGATGGTATTCATGTTCATGTCTTTTGCTGTCATCTTTAGCCTTGTCTAACTTTAGGACCACATTTGGGATTTGCTTGTCAAAAATACTAGAATTTTTTGCCATTGTCTTCTCCAGTTTATTTGACAGATGAGGAAACTGAGGAAAAAAAGATACCCAGGGTCACATTGCTGGTATGTTTCTGAGTCAGATTTGGACTCAAGAAGATAAGTACCTATAATTCCAGACCTCAAAATCTGTCCACTATGCCACCAAGCAGGTCTATTGTCTCCAAAATCAGTTCTTTTCTGAAAACAAAGGACAAGTCATTTTATCTTTATAAGCCACTGTTTCCTTATCTGTAAAATGGGGATGATGGGAATTTTCCAAGCTCACCTCATAGCATCATTGAGTAGTATGTGTATCGTGAACTTTAAAATATTTCAAATACTATAAAATAACTGTAAAATAAGTCATAGAAATAAATTGTAAATCATCGTGATATAGAATTTTCACAGCCTGTAGGGAGTGGGGGAAACAAAGATAGGGAAAAAAATCACAATAAAAAAATCAAAACAATTGCTTCACAGTATCAGAATGAGTTAGTAAATAGAATTCTGGGGTGGGAGCCAACAAAGGGTAGGTTCAAATGCTCCCTTTTACACATACTGACTGTGTCAGCCAAGCCAGTTTGTTAATCTCTTTATGCAATTATTTAAGACTGAATTGTGTATAATGTGTCCAACTGCATTGATAGAGAGAATTTCTTTATCTAGAAACTTTCTATACCTAAGAATCATAGGATTAATCTATATCTCCATGAAAGTAACACTGTGACTCCCTCTGTGAACTCTAGAGCGCTTAAAAAATACTCCTTTGATCTTACCCACTTAGTCTGTTAACAACTGAGGAATGAGTCTATCACAAACTTCTCCCCTCCAACCTCCACTTTTCCATAGAATACCTTAATCTAGTTTTAACCTTGAGGTAATGCATGTCATGTCATGTCTCAGGTCTTCCTTATCATTGCTGCTACTAACAAATCCATGACTAGAGCCAGCACCGAGACGAAAGTTTTAAATAGTCTTTTTCTGGCACAAAATGATTTTTTAAATCAGAGTCTAGGGTTCTTCCAAAAGATTAACAAATGTGCCAGTGCTATCTCCAGAAGACATTTGACAGCATTAGGATAAAACCTTATTGCATACCACTTTATGTTGCAGTATATTTTACATTCTAAAGTAAGACCTTTAGAGACATTCCTGAACTTCTCTCTTTCCTCACAAATGATACTAAGCAATGTGGATGCTAATCCTAGAGAGAAAAATAGTGTAGTTGTGTGTGTGTGTGTGTGTGTGTGTGTGTCTGTATGTCTGTGTGTGTCTGTGTGTGTGTACTCCAAACAATAGTATATAGATTTTGGAAGAATCCCATCAATCTGACACATGTAACTATGTAACAATGATGATACAAGGAGAGCCACACCAAGCAACAGTTTGGATGTTTTAAAGAAAACATCAGAGTTTATCTTCATTTATTATTTTTTAAAGACATTTTATTCTCCAGTTCAAGGCAATATAATGTACTTACAGAGATTTTAGGAAACATAACTAACAACTGTCTGAATTCCAGTTCCTCACAGCTTCTAATCCTTTTTTGTCTCAACCCACAGAACATAATTCACCTAAGGAAAGAATAGAGATAAGTAGAGGTATCACTGCAACTACATAGTAAAGACATCAGTATTTTTGTGGGGCTTAAGAATGATGATGAAATGAACAGATATCCCTCCCATTTCCCATATTTCTTTAAAATGGACTAGCATTTTAAAATCTAAATCATTTCCTTAATTACAGAACTGACTTACATGGAATGCAAAAGGCCAAATATCTTATACTTTTACAGGAGAATCTCAGATTAAAGGATACATTGTAGATACCTAGCACAAATCCCTTCCTGAACAGAAATCCCTTCAACGACATCCTGAGAGGAGAGAATCCAGACTTTTTTGGAGCCTGTCTCCAGAGGCAACCTATTCTGCTTTTGGACAGTTGTAATCTTTAGGTAGATTTTCCTTGTTGTCAAGTCAAATTTGATCCTTAGAAACTTTCATTCTCTGCTCTTAGTTTTCCCCTCTAGGGAAAAAAAATAAACAAGACTGTTCATACCTCTGATACATTCATTCCTGTGAGTCTTCAAAGAGTTGGTGTTGGAGAGGAAAGAAAGACAGGAGTTCAATCCAGCCTCCTTCTTTAATAAGTAAGTTTTGAGTACTTCTCAGATCTCAGTGGCCAGAACAATGATCTACAGAGCCGTGAGAACATCTGGCTTAACTGGCAGTTAGGTTATGACATGGCCCAGATCTCTTGTCATCCTGTTTAAGTCTCTCTGCACCTAATTCCAAAGCAACTCAGGAAAGCAATAATTACTTTACCAGGGGTATATAATATCAAGATACCAATAAATATTTAAAGACTGATATGTTAAAGGCTAGTGCTCAGATAAGATACATTTGCCAGATAACAATTCCATAGATTGAAGTATTTCCTCACCATTAGAGCTTTTTTTTTTTTTTTTTTTTTTTTAAACCCTTGTACTTTTGTGTATTGTCTCATAGGTGGAAGATTGGTAAGGGTGGGCAATGGGGGTCAAGTGACTTGCCCAGGGTCACACAGCTGGGAAGTGGCTGAGGCCGGGTTTGAACCTAGGACCTTCTGTCTCTAGGCCTGACTCTCACTCCACTGAGCTACCCAGCTGCCCCCACCATTAGAGCTTTAATTGACTTTAATTGGAACCATTTCCCTCCTCCTAAAATAGTGAGGATCACTATATATATATATATATATATATATATATATATATATATATATATGTGCATGTATGTGAGTGTGTGTGTGCATGTATGTGAGTGTGTGTGTGTGTGTGTGTGTTAGGCATTATGAGATGTGCTTTGGGGAATGGAATCCCATTCACCTGCAAGGAGTGAGTATTCAGTTGTTTGACTGTTTTCTTGTTTGGCTAATAGAGAAAAAGGGTCTGGACTCAGGAATATTATTAACTAACATTTATATAGATTTCACTCTGGGCCAAGTACTGAGTTAAGTATTTTACAAACGTTATTTCTTTTTTAAATTTAAAAATTTCAATTAATTAATTAAGAATATTTTTCCATTGTTACATGATTCATGTTTTTCTCCTCCCCTTTGACCCCCCCAACCTTGTAACTGATGTGCAATTCCACTGGGTTTTACATGTATCATTGATTAAGACCTATTTCCATATTATTGATAATTTTACTAGGGTGATTAGAGTCTACTTCCCCAGTCATATCCCCATCAACCCATGTGTTCAAGCTTTTGTTTTTTTTTTTTTTTTCTGTTTCTACTCCCACAGTTCTTCCTCTGGATGCGGATAGCATTCTTTGTCATAAGTGCCTCAGAATTGTCCTGGATCATTGAATTACTGCTAGTAGAGAAGTCCATTTCACTGGATTGTACCATAGTGTATCTGTAACTGTGTAAGTGTTCTCCTTGTTCTGCTCCTTTCACTTTGCATCAATTCCTGGAGATCATTCCAGTTCACATGGAATACCTCCAGTTCATTATTCCTTTGAGCCCAGTAGTATTCCATCACCACAGATCCCAAAATTTGTTCAGCCATTCCCCAATTGAAGGACATCCCCTCATTTTCCAATTTTTTGCCTCCACAAAGAGCATGGCTATAAATATTTTAAACATTATTTCTTTTGAACCTCTTAATAACCTTAGGAGTTACATGCTATTACTATCCCCATTTTAAAGATGAGGAAATTGAGTCAACCAGAGGTTAAATGACTTGCTCGGAGTTATACAGTTTAGTAAGTGTCTGAAGTCAGATTTGAACTCAAGTTTTACCCATTCTAGGCCCAGTTCTCTATCCACTGTACCACATAGCTGCTTAACTCAGGAAGAGCTGAATTCAATTGCAGTCTCAGAAGCATTCTGGCTTCATGATTCTGGGAGAGTAACTTTATCTCTCCCTGCCTTAGTTTCCTTCTATGTAAAATGGGAATAATAATACCACCTGCCTCCTAAGTACTTAATATGATAATATTTGCAAAGCACATCTCATAATGCCTGATGCATAGTGGATCTGATATATATGTAAAACATATACACATATACATATATTAATATTGGTATTTTATCATTATTATTATTGGTGGGTGATAGGGTCAAAACCCCTACTAATATGAAGTAATGACATAATGACTTAACTGTGATATCTGTAAGAAATAAAATTAATATAATGATAAAATTAAAAATATCATGGTTTCAAAAGGTTTATTGAAAGCCATTTAGAAAAATGAAGCCACATGCCTGTTGAGTTATTTTAAAGGGACCGACCATTTACCTGCTCCTCCCATCCTCCTGCTCCACAATCACAAAAGAAGAGAGCTGGTACCAACCCAGGCATTCACTATTTCAACCTTGTTTACATTATTAGGTAATTACCTTCATTTACATAAGCCAGGAATCATGAGAAATGTAGTTCGAAAGAGATCTAAATGTTCACAGGAAGTTTAGATCAGGGACCTCAAAATTAGTTCAATGATCCCCAAATTTCCAATATCACATATTTCTATAAAAATATAGCTCAAATGATCATTAAATTCAACTTTTGCAATGTTGCCCACCGAACCCCATAGACTTCTATTCGTTTTCAGCATTCAGACCCTTTCTAGCCAGGGCAGACATGTTGGTTGGTTGCTGTTGTGGTTGTGGTTGTTATTTTGGTTTTCTTTGTGGGCCATGAAATGAAATTTTCATTAAATTTTTCAGATAGATAATGGAAGAATAGAATACATGGGAACTTGGAATGGTAGTGAGCAGGAATTTACATAAAAATAATGCAATCACTTTTCAGAGATGAAGGTTTCAAATAGCATATCAGAGAGCAGCTAAGGAACCAGATCAAACTAAAGACAACCTCATTCCTTCATTGGAGTTTTTAGTTCTAGGGACATATAAGAATTCTCTCCTATACCAGAGAGATATTCTATATATACTTTTTTTAACACTGGTATGGATTGAATTAATCACTTACATTACTCAAAATAATTTATAAGGTTGATATCTATGTCAAATGAGAACATCAATAAAATAAAGACATTGAAATAGATGTGAAAAAATTCAGTTCAAAAGGAGCAAAATCCTACCAAGCACAAAATGAGATAAAATAATCCTACATAAATAGCATATTGAGTTTAGTAGAAGAAATGTTTATGACTTGATGGAACTTGGATAAAAATGTAAATGCAGTTTAGAACTAGTGTTTAATGACTAGCCAAGCTCCTGAGAATAAATATCTTGGAAGAAGAGGAGAGAGCACCTCTATCTCCTCAAAAACTCCCAAACTTTTAGCTATGAAGAGCCATCAATATACTGCTTTCTCAAATATTCTTTCTTAGTTTAAATCCAATTTCCATTGTCTTCTACATGCAATTGTAGAAGTGTGCCATAATTTGTGAGAGATATTTTTATACCAAAGGTTCTTATTATACTACCTTACAAAGTACTGTGTTTTTTTTTAAACCTAAGCCTAATTACTTGGCACCAACTCATAATCCATGAGAAAATATACTGATGAGAGCTCTTGAGTGATAGCATTTTAAAAATATTCCAGAACCCTCAGGGTTAGCCCTAGGATGCTAAAGGGAGATTTATCACACATTCTTTGTGGCTAGTCTGAATGCAACTTTGGAAGTAATTCCGGATTTTGAACCACAAATTCACTGCCAGAATGGCAAATTATAGAGAAGCTATCTTTGTAGACTATCATGGTAGGAATCAACAGAAAGGTGCCCTTATTGGAAATGAGTAAGAATACTATTGTTTCTATTTGTCATGTTTTTAAAAAATTAGGCTAATTATTTCACTATTTTAGTGTATAGGTTATGCATCATAGGCTTAGGACTTGAAGAGAATTTAGACCTCATAACAGCAAGATCGCATTTATTTATTTTTTAACAATTAGCAAACATTTATTTTTCTTCTTCATATGTCCTCTCCCACTGAGAAAAGGAAAAGAACAAAGAGCTAAGCTCTTTTTTTGTTTCTTTGTTTTTTATTTATTTTCAAATATTTTTCCATGTTTATAAGATTCATTTTCTTTCCCTCTCCTCTTCTCTCCCCCATCCCAGAGCTGACAAGAAATTCCACTGAGTTGTACAAATGTTGTCACTTGATACCTATTTCTGTATTCATTTTTTGTTATTGAGTGATTTTAAGGCCTAAAACCCAAATCACATTCCCATATATACATGTGATAAGTGACGTCATATGTTTTGCTTTTGCATTTATACTCCCATATTTCTTTCTTTTAATGTGGATAGCATTCTTTCACATAAGTCCTTCAGGAGTGCCCTGGCATGTTGTATTGCTACTAGTAGCAAAGTCCATTACATTGGATTTTTCCACAATGTTTTACTTCCTGTGTACAATGTTCTTCTGGTTCTGCTCATTTCACTCTGTATAAGTTCATTGAGATTCTCCCAATTCACATGTAAAGAATCCAGATCATCAGTCCTTATAGCACAATAGTATTCCATTATCATCATATACTACAATTTGTTCAGGCATTTCTCCAATCGATGGATACCCCTCATTTTCCAATTTTTTGCCACCACAAAGAGTGTGGCTATGATTATTTTTGTACAAGCATTTTTACTTATTATCTCTTTGGAGTACAAACCCAGCAGTGGTATGGCTGGATCAAAGGAGATGCATTCTTTTAAAGCCCAGAGAGCTAAACTCTTAACAAATAAGCATGGTAAAGAAAAAGGTAAATTCCTGTATTTTATCAAGCCCAAAAATGATTATCTCAATTTGCATATCAATAGATTACCTCTCCATGGAAAAAGTCTTGGTCATCAACCCTACAGAATCACAATTAATCATTGTGTTGATCAGAGTCCTTAAGTCTTTTAAAATTGCTAATTTTTATATCTACCTCATTTTACCAGGAGTAAAAAAAGGTCAGATTTCAACCTATATCTTCCTGATTCCAAATACATTAGTTTATCCCCTATACTGTCTGTTCAGTAAGAAATGTGAGATCTATAAATTCATTTTACTATAAAGTTTTCTAATTTTACAATGGAGGTGGGGGCTTGAAAAAGTCCTTTTAGAAACTGATTTTACACTAACAAATTATATAAAAATAATGGATAATCACTAAGAAAGAAAGTTAGAGAAAAAGGAAAGTAAGCTCTTAGCAGTATTGATAAGAAGTTTTTGCTATCCCCATATAAACACAGAGGCAGTATTCATGGAGAATTAGCAGAATTTTATAATCAATGCTACTTGTAGTTTTGTATCTTGAGCAACCATTAAGATAATGTCAAATTTGATATACCAACTCATTTGGCCCCCAACTTCTCAACTTTGAGTTATCAGTTCTCTGTCTTACTTGTATATATTCAGATCAAAAGTATCATGAGTGCTTTCTTAAATCCCAAAATAAGATTAAGAATCTTCCAGTAATAAGTCATAATTTACTTTGTTTTTTCTCTAATACTCCTACTTTCGGTGACCACTCACTTCCCAGATGATGGTTCCTCATCATCTTCTCTGTCCCAAATTCACTCAGTCCCCAGAGATTTTAGAAATATTTACTAAAGCAAAATTGAAAAAAAAAAAAACACAACTCTAAAGTTATAATGTCTGCCCTGGAAAGGTATGACTTTTCAATTCTCCTCTCCAATAATGCCCTTAAAAAGCTCATATTCTCACAAATAAAAAGAAATTCCCACTTTAGAGGATTTTTAAATTTAAAATCATTTTCTGAAGGCAAACTAAAATGATTAAAAGGAAAATATATATTGGAAAACAAAAACATTAAATCATATAGAAATTAGGGGGCAGCTGGATACCTCAGTGGATTGAGAGTCAGGCCTAGAGACCGGAGGTCCTAGGTTCAAATCCAGCCTCAGACACTTCCTGGCTGGGTGACCCTGGGCAAGTCACTTGACCCCCATTGCCCACCCTTACCACTCTTCCACCTAGGAGCCAATACACAGAAGTTAAGGGCTTAAAAAAAGAAATAAATCATATAGAATTTATTTATATCACATGTAAATATAATGCAATAGTCAAATCGTATCATCTCTGCCTTTAAAACCTCTGAGAAATGGAATCCCCTCACATAGAGACTGTACTCACTAAGGGTCTCATCACCTCTCTTTTGCACTATTGCAGTACTCTCTGTATTTTTCTACTTGCTAGCCGTCTCTCCTCTTTGCAACCAATCTTTTCTTTATGTCAAAGTGGATTTCTAAAGCACAATGTCTGATCATTTAATTGCCCTGTTCAGTAAATTCTAGTGGTTCTTTTCAATCTCTAGAATCAAATACAAATTTCTAAGTGTCTTGTCCAAATATCTTTAGCCTCGTGACTTCCCTAGAGATGCTGAAGTCTCAGCTAAAATCCCAACCTGATCAAGGACCTTTTCCCTTCACTTTAATGCCTTCCTTTTGATATTACTTCCAAGGATCCCATACATATCCTATTTGCACATAGTTGTTGCACCCTGTCTCCTCCATTAGATTCTGACTTCATGAAGGGCAGGGATTTTTACACACACATAAGTATAAACACATGCAAATGTATGTGAATGCTTATTTGCCTTTCTTTTGCATCTCCAGTGTTTAGCATGATTCCTGGTACACGGTAAGAACTTAATAAAAGTTTGTTGCTTTGATTTGCCTTGTCTTCCTCTACCTTTCTATCCAAATCATATATTACTCCCATTCATACACTCTTTGCTTCAGCCAAACTGGTCTTCTTCATATTCCTCACATCTAATACTTCATTCCCCTTCATCATACTTTCTTTAGTTGTTGTTCACTAATTCTGAGATGCATTTCTTCCTCATGTCTACCTGGAAGAATTTAAATTAAGTCCTTGGAGCTTATTAATGTCCATAATACTTTTCATACTACCATGAAGTTTTTACTGGCACAACTGAAGCGATTTTTGTGGTTTCCTGAAACATCTGTGATGGTAAACTTTATACTCCACAGTCTATAATCTATTGAATTAAGTCCCTTACTAAAATCATACAAAATGTTTTAGTGGGGCAAGGTAGTATTCCCTTCGTTACTTAAGATGTTAATGCTGTCTTCCTGAGCAATCTAATCTAATTCTTCCTCTTGTCCCTTAGAGGGGATACTTTCAAATAATCACGTTCTTTGAATAATTTTGACTCAATTAAACTGCAATAATCTAACTAATAGATTGCTCATCAAGGTTGTTTTTTTTTCCCCAAACAGTTCCTGTTTTGTATCCTCCCTGTTTTCCTTCAATCAAAAACCATCTATTTATTTATTAAATCCTTACCTTCTGCCTTAGAATTCATACTAAGTATCAGCTCCATGCAGAGAGATAAGGGTTAGACATTTAGATTTAAATGATTTGCCCAAAGGGGCAGCTGGGTAGCTCAGTGGATTGAGAGCCAAGCCTAGAGACCAGAGGTCCTAGGTTCAAATCCGGCCTCAGACACTTCCCAGCTGTGTGACCCTGGGCAAGTCACTTGACCCCCATTGCCTACCCTTACCAATCTTCCACCTATAAGTCAATACACAGAAGTTAAGGGTTTAAAAATTAAAAAAAAGTAAATGATTTGCCCAGGGATACACAGCTAGGAACTGTGGGAGTGGGAGTACAAATTTGAACGCAGTACTTCCTATCCCTATGCCTATCTAGGAGCTAATTACCAGCCCCCTCCACAAGCATTATTAAAGTCTAATATGTACTATGCACAATGTTAAGTGCTGAAGATTCAAAGACAAAAAACATCATTATCCCTGCCACCAGAAACTTATTCTCAATGAGAGATAATTTATAAATACACATTTGTACAAATTAATACATTTATGAAAGAGGTGAGATAACTGTAAGCAACTGGAAGTAATCAGAAAAAGTTTCAAGGGCAGGGTGCTGGTGAGCTGACTTTTGAAGGAAATTAGAGATTCCACAACGCAGTGCGAGGAAATGGGACAATCTGCTATTCCCGCTATGAGGGCAGCTTTACCAAGGACACAGAGATGATTGATGTCATGTCATATCTGAGGGAACAACAAGAATGTCAGTTCGACTGGACCAAAGGATAAGTGGACAAAGGCGAGTAATATAAAACACTGAAAAGATAGATTTAATAAATATATTTTTAACAAAACTATTTTCCAACAATTCACTTCTTCCTAATAGAAAAACAAATGAAAACAAAACAAAAACCCAAAATAAGTATAATTAAGTATTTACATACATATACACATCAATGAATTGGTCAAGTCTCACAAACATTCCTTAGAGTGGAGTGCTTCTTTTCTAAAATTTGGGAAACAATGTTTTAGTCCTCTGAAATATCAAATGGAAACAAACTGATCAACATCATCAAATGTTACATTATTGTTGTCATTGAAAATATATTTTTATGTTTCTGCTCACGTTGATCAATATCATATCATATGTCTCCCCAAATTTTATTGAATCCTTCATATTGGTCACATATTACTGTGCAATTATAGTCTGCTCCTTCTATATACTATACTTTACCCAGTCATTGTCCTATCAAAAAATACCCACTCTGCTTTGAATTCTTTGAAAGTACGAAAAGTGTTGCTATATATAAGACTTTTCCTTTCATATTTTGGGGTATAATCTGGTCACTGTACTCTGTGGTATATTTCTAGTAGGAGTTGATTTCTAATTTCCACCTTTTTTTTTAAATCTTACTTTCTAAGTATTGGCAGAAGGGTAGTAAGGGCTAGACAACTAGGATTAAGTGACTGCCCATGGTCTCATAGCTAGTCATGGTATATAGATAATACAAATATTATTCCAGATTGTCAGAGATTCACTGATTTGAACAGGGTTAAATAGTATCTCTATTCTCTCAAACAGTATCTTGCTTCGACAAAGTGGAGCTGAAGTTAGGCTACCCATTGAAAGTTATATACTTTCTAAGTGGTGGAGCTAACAGTCTTTACCCTAAGTTATCTTGCTTCTTTTTATGACATAACAACCTTTCAGTTATACTTCCAGGAATCTAACTTTTTCCAGTATTTCAAGAAGTTTTCATTCATATGCAAGACATTAAATAAAATTTATATAATACTAGGGATATTATAATTTTTTCTTCAATTTATTATTTTAAAAATATTTCTAATAAAAGAATCCTGTTGTGGATTTGTGATCTATTATTTTTAGTAAGTACTGCACAGTAGTTGAAAGATGATCCTTTACTTGAACTAAACCACTTTTCACAGGAAGAGTATTATATTCTTTTTCTCCAGGATTTTTTTTTCCTTGATCTAAAGGTCTAGGATAAGTGACTGACTCTTTACATCCCCTCACTGTTTTTTGGAAGAATCATCTAACTTCCTTGAAGAGAATTTATAATCCCTTTTGGCATTCTTTATATATGTTTTCAAGACTCCTTGGGGGAACTTTGAATTCCTGACATTCTGGGTTAGTGCAACATATTTGCTGAAAAAAAATATTCTTTATTGGGGAGGCTGATTACTTTTCCACTCACTTTCAGTACCAATGTGGCTTATAGCTGCATAAATTGAGGAATAGAAAAAGAAAATAGCGAACAATAAAAACCAGAAAGGTGGCAAAGTCAGAAGAATTTGCAAAGATTAAAAAAAAAGTTAGCTTTTGGATAAAAAGCTACAATCTATTAAGGTTTTATCAAAGTCACAAATCATCTAGCAGTATTCTCTCTGCTTTTGAGAACTGAGAATTTTTCAGATGAAAGTACAGAGAATGAATATAAAAAATATATAGCAACGAACATTTATACAACACTTAAGGTTTACAAAACAACCTCACTAGAATCTTCTGAGGAAAAAAGTGTAAATGTTATTACAATCATTTAACATATAAAAAGACGGCTTAAAAAGTGATATGTCCTGATTAATGTTAGACTTGGGATTTAGATTGAAGTCTTATGATTCCAAGGTCAGAACATTTTATTTCTTTTAAATATGTTAGTTCCCTATGTTGAATAGATATTATTTAGAAAGCAAGGTATTTGTCTATAGAAGAGCACATTTTCTTAGTTCTGTTGTATATAATCAAAGTCTTAAATATATAATAAGGTAACTGAAGTTCAGCATACTTTATGGACTTTCTGATTATTTTAAACAACATCCATAACATCTTCCTTTGAAATTAAATAACTCTCATTATCTAAACAACTCAGATATCTATTTCAATGTTTCTTGATAGCTTAACAGCTGTGATATATCTCTCCAACTAGATTAAGAGCTTTGATGGCAGAAGCCATATCTTTATGTGCCCAGGACCTAGGACAGCATATCAAAGAATGGTAAAAGTAGATTTGCTATGGAATTTAGAGACTACTTTATTTACTACAACTCCCTCATTTCAAGGATGAAACAACCAAATCCCAAAGTTTGAATTATCCTGTAGCAAACAGGATGCAAATGCCAAAACAAGAATGTAAATTAAAGTCTTCTGATTCCAAATCCAGTATAACTACCAATAATAAGTATTTTTGATATGTTTACTAGTGATTTCAAAATCATTGTTGAATTTAGTCCTTTGTTCCCATGTTCAAATGTGAAAAATTATCCTCTATCTACATATAAATTATATGAAAATGATATTTCTATACACTTTAGAAATGTATTATTTCATCAACTGAAGAAGGCAGAAAGAAATTGGAGCTTTATACTTATATTCAAATATCATTTCTGCTATATAACTATCATTTAAGACATCAGGCGTATCACTTAACCTCTCTAGGCTATATTTTTTAAAACCCTTATTTTCTGTCTTAGTAATAACTCTAAGAGAGAAGGGTGATAAGGGCTAGGCAAATGGGGTTGTCACTTGCCCAGGATCACACAGCTAGTAAGTGTCTAGGTCAAATTTGAACCCAGGTCCTCCCAACTCTGGACTTGATGCTCTTTCTACTAAGCTAGTTTCTCCCAGAGCAGTGATGGGAAATCTTTTAGAGACCAAGTGCCCAAACTGCAATCCTCATGCCAATTGTGAACCCTCTCACCTTACCCCAGAAAGGGAAGGAAGGAAGTGCTCCCATTGGCCTCCTGGGCAGAGAGGTGGGTGAAGTGATAAATTTCCTCAGGTGTACATGGAGAGAGGAAGGGGAGCATCCCTCCTGGCATCTGTGCCATAAGTTTGCCAATACAACCCTAGAAGATACATTTGCTCATTTGTTAAGTAAAGGAAGTCAGTCTATGTGAATTTGTTAAGTAAAGGAAGTCAGTCTAAATATCAAGGGGACCCCCAAATCCAGAGAGATTCAACCCAGTTCATAGGAATCAATTGAGTCATGTGTTTAGGATTGCTAACATGCAATGCAGTTCCTGACCAACAGAAATTCCAGGAGGTGACATGGGGAATGAAGAAAACCCTGGCCAATTAGAGAGTGGGAGGAGGAGGAATTAGGGTTTTAAAAGCCAGTGGGATAATTAGGATACTCTCTTTCCATTTGTTTTTTTTTTTCTTTCTGACCAGATCAGAGGTTTTCTTGCTCTCTCTGAACAGTCTTTGATTTTATCTGGCACTCTGCACCTTGTGGCTAGCTTTATAGTCTTGAACTTCGAATGGAGAACTGGAGAAATGAAATGCAGCATGGAGAATTTGTGTATTTAGACTGCCCAGGTGAATTCTTTCTCCCTTTCTAGTGCTCTGTCTTGTTTTTCTTCCTAGATCAAAGTTGTTCTCTCTCCTTGGCCAGTACTACCTGTCTTATTTCATCAGGAATCTCTAGGAAGGGGTTGCTTCTCATGGCTCTGGGTCTTCTCAGCTAAAGCAGCAGTGGCAACTGGCAACCTGGGGTCAAAGAGGCCCAACACAAGCTTGGGGATTTTTAATTAGACTGCTCTTGATTTTCTCTCTAATTTTTATTAATAAACAATTATAATTCAATATAGAGTGTTCAAGATTTATTTTAATCATTACAAGTCAAAATGACTTCAGGTCCCTTCCAGCTCTATATCTGTGAGATTTTGTTGAGTTTTTGTTTGTGTTGTTTTCTCATTCATTCAGATCAAGATTTTCCTCTGACTGGTTTTCAAGAGCTTGTGACTTAAAAAGCAAATCTAAAACCAAAACCAAAACCTATCCCTTAGTTGTCATTTTCCAAACAGTATTCATGCAATCCGTCACTGCTATAGGGGAAACTAGCACCATGGATAGCCTACATGTAGTTAATTCTCATAACAAAGGGGTAAATCACAACTAACTTTTTTTTTTTTTAAGATTTTCTTAAACCCATAGCCAACATTCTTTTCGGTACAAGAGGGTCATGTTTATTAAAACTCCTTCCTCCATGAGATAGGTATCCTCCTCCAACTGTATCTTTTCTTTTTCATGTTTGTCCTCAATGTGTGCTCTAAAAACTTGCTACTAGTCCAGTTTCTCCAGTAACATAAGCAATCAGTAGTAACATAAGCCTTCTGTGCTTACTCTCTCTATTTCTTGTTGTCCTCTACCACCCATAACAAGTTCTGCCTCTTCAAAGGATCCCAGGATAGAGTCCTCTACACTTGATGGTTTCCCTGCAGGATTAAGTAACACCTGGCATTTCTTTATAATTTAAATCCTCCACATAGTGGTTTTCTTGTATGATTGCTGTGGATGTTGTTGTTATTGTTAAAACCAAACTCTATTTTCTTGACCCAGTCAGAGTGTTTCTCACTTTAAAAAAGGATTATGATGCAAAAACATCTTGTTCACACATTTATACCTTAATTTGCCTCTACCAACCACATTCTTAACAGCTTATAATTACATTAATTGAAGTGGGAGCCCTCTACCTATCCTCCCATTTCTTTTGCTTCAAGAAAGTAACAACATGGGAAAATATAAACTAGAATTGACTTCAGAGATGTGACTATCTGGCTTGAAGTCTTGCTTCTGATAATATTCTTTTTGTGTGACCCTGGCAAAGTCATTTAACCTCTGAGTCATTTAAGAAAATCTTTATGATTATATATTTTATAGATACTACTGACCTTGATTGGTGAAGGAAAGTTCTTCACTTGACAATTCTCTCTGCAAAGAGAATCACATGTAGGACCCCAGAATCTATCCTTTTTGCTTCAAATACCTGGGGCAATCATTAAAAATACAAGGCAAATTTCCCTCTCCAGCACAGCCCAATTCACCTTCAAGTTGATTTCTGTATCTCCATGTGGCATGTGTTTCAAGGCCCCAACCTAAATGCCACTTTCTTTTTGAAATTGGTGTATTGGTTCAAAGTGAGCAGCTCCCTGAACTAAACCTAATGCATATTTGATTGAAGGTTTAAAAAAAAAGCTCAGTTAAATACATTTGGGCTTTTCTCAGCATTTCTTCTATTGATATTGGAGACATACTGTGAGAGTTGATTTGCTTAATATTTCTTGCTTGAATGAATTTCTTGGAAACCTCATGGGAAATTCTATTTTCATGACATTCCCAGTCCATTTTTGGAGACCAAAACAGACTTGGATAAGATTTGGATAAATAGACAATTCAATTAAAATCTTTATCTTTAAAACAAGCTCACTGCTTTTTTTTTAGTATTGGTATCACTGTTCAAGTATTGGACCACTCTGATAACTAAAATATTTGGTCAACTGTTTGAAGCAGTTGATTGCTTTCTTATTTTCCTAATATGTTTTATAAGAGTTCAATTTTGCCAAAACATTTGAATAAAATGAAAATAAAATATTTCTTGATAATTTCAGGTTTCAAATGTCTATTTAATCTCATCTTGATTACATCCATATCCATATATGATAATAGCTAAAATCATTTAGAGAAATGAGTGAAAAATTAATTAAAGGAGATACCTCAAAAGGAAAGAAAGCTTTGAATCAAGACCCACATGTTTTCTCACAACCTCATTGAATTCCTTTTGGCATTCAAACTTAAGTTTCAGGATTCCAGGGTGATACCTCTTTCTTCAATAACATTGTGGCTTTCTACCTGGAATAGAAGTTACTTTGAATTTAGTCGCAATGTGCAGTATGACTTTTTATTTTAGTTCTGTACTGCATAATGGAAATCATAGGGACTCAGCAGGGTTCAGTTTAAGTTCAATGTCCTCAGTGGCCTTTCAGATTGTCTAAGTTCACAGTTAAAATGTCCTCCTATAAAATTCTATAATTCTTTTCATCTTGACCACTCAATGGATGGTTTCAATATAGACTTGTCTTGCCTCTAATGCTTTAAGGGTTATATCCATTCTCCTCAATGAGATTGACAGTTTCTAGATGGCTGAAGCCATGTCATATACATCTACATATTCTCAGGTCTTAGAAAAGTGAGTAATATTATCAATATTATTAATAATATTATCAATGAGAGCTAGAAGAATCTTGGAATTCAACTCCTTCACTTTAAAGAAGAGTAAAATAAAGTACAAGGAGACTGAGTAACTTTCATATTAACAAAAATAAATGGTAGATCCAGGATTCAAATCAAACAAATCACTCAAATTTTATCTTTAACACATTGGATGAATCCCATAAAACCAAACTGAATACTGCCTGGTTAATTTTATATTTATTCTAATTATGTTGTTGCTGTTGTTTGGTTGATTACTTGTGTCTTATTCTTCATGACTACAATTGAGGTTTTTTTTTTTAAGTAAAGATACTAGAGTGGTTTGCTATTTCCTTCTCCAGTTTATTTTACAGAGGAAGAAACTGAGGTAGACAGGTTAATGGCTTGCCCAGGGTCACACAATAAGTAAATGTTTGAGGCTGGTTTTGAATTCAGGTTCTTCTGACTCCAGGACTGACACTTAATCCTCTGTTCTCTCTAGTTGCTCTTAATTCCATTATAACATTATGAATAAGAAGTTGTCTTCAATGCAATGACTTTGAAAACAAAGAAAAAAACAATAAAGAAACCACCTTCACAAGGGATCTTTTGGTAACTTCAAGTGGCTGTGGTGAGAGAAATGAGTAATGTGAAGAAATAGGATGTTAAAGTATTTTAAAGAGTATTAATGGGGTTAGTGTTTATTTTCATATATTTGGTGTATATAATCAATAATAATATTAATAAATACTTATAGTATGAGGACAGAAGATGAAGAAGGAATAAATTCTATTCTCTTCAGACCTAAAGGAGAAGGTCCTGGAGCTCAATAGATAACAGCCACTGGGATTTTGATTAGATAATAATTTGAGCACATGAAACTTAAAGGAGAAGTTGCTTTGTAAAATTATGGCATTTTGAAAAGAACATTGATAAGGTATAGAGTATTCAGATAAGAGAAGACAGAAAAATGAATGGTTTCTAGTTCATGGCAACTGCAGATTGGTTGACAGAGTTATGGCTATTCTGATTGAGAAATACAGTGTAGGAAAAGCATGATATCTGTCCTCAAACATTTGAAGGACTGTCACAGAATAAAAGAAAAGTAACAATTATGGATTGATTCAATGTGTGTTTTTACCAGATAAGTTAATTTATTTTAAGAAAGTAAAGTAATTAATTGAAACATTACATATTTACAGAAGAATTTGGTATATTCTCTTTGGTTCTGGAGAGCTGAAACAGGATCAGAGAGCTAGAAGTTGTGAAAAGGATAATATAAGCTTACTTTAAAGAAATATCCTCTAACCGAGTTATTCCAAAAATGAATGTTCTCCTTCATGGAGATATAGATTCCTCCCTCACTAGAGGGGTCTTCAGGCTGATAGTGAATGAACACTTTTATAATATTTTGTAGAGGAGACTGCTTTTCTTTGGGTTATGTGAGAAATTTTTCACATTTCTTCCTACTCTGAAATTCTGTGATTTTGTGAGATCTTAAAATCCCTATCTGGGGTCATCTTTTGATGGTGTATTAATATTAGTCCAAAGATGTTTTTTCCCTAGGACATCTGAGCTATGTCACAAATCAATTCATTAACTTTCTACGCAGGAACATGTATTACTTGTTCTAACAACTCACAAATATCATTTACTAAGTATGGTAGAACTTATTTTTAATGAATTAAAATGAATTGAATTGAGATCTGCTGCTGTAGAAGAGGCATATGCAATGATAAAAATCATATATCTGAATTTCTGAAATATTGAAGGAAAATAATTATTTAACTTAGTAAGTCAATAAATGAATGGAGGGATTGATGCCTAGATGAATGGGAAAAAAAAACATATATTAAGTGCCTAATATGTGCCAAACATTGTGCTAGGTGTTGAGGGGCTCTTATATTATAAAAATATGAATCTTTTTTGGATAAGAAAATTAGCAGTACAATAATAAGGTAGTAAGAAAACAAGTATTCACATTTCTATAGTACTTTGGATTTACAAGGTGTTTTCTTCATAGAACCTAATACAGTAGTTAACAGAAGTAATTTTTCCTGGGGGACATTGAAATTCAAATGAGTTATATAATTCCAATTATCATATAATATAATATGTAAGTGGAAAAGCTGGTATTTGAAGCTAAATTTGAGCCCACTTAGAGCATATTTTTCCACTACACCAAATCATCTTTCAACTTACAAGATAATAGAGAAGACAAGACTTATCTACAAGGAAAACAAAAATAAAAACTCTGTAGGTAATTCAGGTCAAAGATGAATTTGCCATAAAAGTAAGCTCTATTAAAATAATAAGGTACAAAGATGATGGAAAAAAAAAACCTTGTATCTCAATTATCTGGATAATTGTCTCAATGTCTCTCTCACTCCATACTTTTGGTTTTGGAAAACTAGTATGTGTTAAGTCCAGTTAAGGATCATTGCACAGTGCCACACATTTCAGCCCTCTTATAAAGGTAATTATGACTCCAGAATACACTTGACTATTGGGAAACAGGTTACTTTACACATGTTAGCCCTACTGGAAACAAGGACGTGAGAAGCAAAATATCTAAAATTAGTTTAGATAGGAAGAGTCTTGGTAGGTCTCTGTGAAAGCCGGAGACATTTATTTTAGCAATGGCAAGTAAAAGATCGCTTAATGATCTTTTCAGCAAAAGGAATGTGCTCCTTAAATAGTCACTGTCTGACACTCAGGCCCCAATTGATAACAAAATTGAGTATGACAAACTATGATTCAGGATAGGGACAGAGTAGTGATGCTGGGCTTCCGAAAAGGAAGAAACAGGGCCAGAGAATCAGGTTTGAACATATCCATTGACTGGAGAGATGCCAATTTCAATTGAATAACCTAATCAAAGGATTTCCCATTTTGGATTCCCAGAGTGGCTTTCTTGTCACCCAGTTCTTGAAGTCAGTTCTGTCACCTTTCTCTCTGCTTATGGCAGTCGTCTTCTTTGCTAATTGTCGCCACTGATTCCCTGGATTTGCAAGCTATGACATGATCCTGTGTGAGGAAGAGTGAGATTGGAGAAGACAGATCTCTTCTATCTTGCTGTGAGGGTGCCGATAAGCAAACCTAAAATGAATCTGACAAGTTTCCCTTTAATTGATTTAAATTAGGAATCTCTCCAACTTCCAAACTGTTTCCTAATTAAGTTCGGTATGAATGATGGCCCTTACTGTAGATGGTTCAACATTGAGACTTTCAAAATAGCAATGACTGAGAAAATAATCTAGTTTTGAGAAATGAAATTACTAAAATGATGGGATAATAACACAGCTTCTGCAGGTCAGAAAGATAATTGTATGGGGGAAACAGTGGTAATTTGCTTCATGTTTGAATGGACAATGCAGTGCCCTCTTGCTGTTACTAAGGTTGTTTTTTTGTAGTTAATCTCATTTCAGCTAACACGGGAATAGCACTCCTAATTTTGAAAGTATAAAAATAATACACTTTGTGACAAGAAAAAAATACATTGTTTAGGAGATATGTAGATTTAAAAATAAATACCATCTGATTTTCATGGTATTTCTTATTACCCTTTTGTGGTCACATCATCCACAAAAGAACTGTGACAAATCCTAGAGTAATATACAGTGGGAATATCCTCCCCCTCCATTTTCATCCCCTTAATTATCCCACATAGCACCTTTCTAGAGAAAAGAAAAATACTGGGTCCTATTCATTTTATTTGAAGTTGGAAGGAACTGCAGAAACCATCTAGTTTAATATTTTCATCTGAATTTCCCTTGCATAGGAGTCCAGGCTGCCTTCAAGAGTACAGAGGAGACAGATGATCACTCCCCCTCTGCTTTCTTCCTATTACTTTTCTGCAACCAGCTGTTTATTATTTGTTTATTTTCCCAAAAGTAAAGTCCAGTGACATTCATCAGAAATGAAGATCAATAGTTTTAATTACTATCTCCATGTAGATGACTCCCAAATCTATACCTCTGCCTTCCAATTTCTTCTCTAGAATTCCTTTGCCTGCATGGTGGATTTCACCTTCTGCATGCCTCTTTGGTTACTAAAAATCAACAAATCCAAACTGACCTCATCATCCCCACCAACACTTTACCCTTCCCTCTCCTCCAACCAACTAACTCCATTGTTCCACCTCTAGACTTTTTGTCTACTGCTGTTTGGATCATTTTCTCCACAGTTACAGAAACTTGCAACCTAAAATTCATATTTGGCTTTTCTCCTCCAACAATAAGTTTGGTCATTTTTCCATTGCAATAGCTCTTGCATGTTGTCCCTCTTCTCAACTTCTACTACAACTCTAATTGAAACTTTTGTTACCTCTTACTTGGACTGATATACCTGCCACAAGATTTTGTCCTCCCAGATTTATCTTCCAGATAATTGTCTGAATTATCCTCCTAATATGCCTTTAAAACTATGTCACTAATCTCCAGGAAACTTGAAGGACTCTACCATTGTCTTTTGAATAAAATATACACTCATAAAAGTGGCATCCAAGGAACTTCATAATTCGACTATAGTCTATTTACCTAGTGTTATCTCTTACCTCAGATTCCAGGCAAAGTAGAATATAGGTACATATATGCATATATGTATATTTCTCATCTTTCTCCAGTTTCTATCTTCATTCTCATTATATCCCTGTGCCCCCATTTCCATCGTTAATGGTCATCCCATTCTCTAATGATAAAAACTAATGCTACTTTTTTAGTGAATTTTCTTGATAATTCCTTTCTATACTAGGGATACATAATCTCTTTCTTCATAAATTTCTAATAATATTTAGTCTAATTTAATTCTAATTGTGTTTAGCTCCTTCTCTCATAGAATAGTCACTTGCACATTTTTTCTTCTTCCTACAAAATTGCAAGCTTGTTGTAAGCAGTATGAAAATTTGGATCTATTTTCACCCCATTTCATATCCACAATATTAAGCACATGACTTCAGACAAAAAGAGTACTTAAAATTGGTTGAGCCTAATAAATAATGTTAAGATATGAAGAAATATGATCATTGGATTTAAAAAATAATCACTCTCACTTCTAAAAGAAATTTCTATAAACCTTTAGAAACGGATATAGAGAAGAAAGTCATCTACATTTGACTGTAATTTCACTGTACCAATATTCTGAAGGCAGTGTGGAAATGAGGACCTGACAGTATATGGTAAGATACCAGGCACTGTAAATATACCATGGTTAGTGTAGACAAGGATAGAAAATCAGAAAAATATTAAAAAATGATCTCTTTATATGTCATTGATCACTTATATAATCATTCACCAAGCACTTATTAAGCACCTATTATACAAAGCACTATGCTAGGTACTGAGGATAAAAAAGAGGAATAAATGAAACAATATGTACTATCAAGAGTTTATATTCTGCTGGGGGGAGTAGCATGCATTTATGTCTGTGTTGTCAGAATAAATACAAAATAGTCTAATATTTCACAAAACAATTGGTCATAAAAATTTTTGATATTGAAATATAGTAATAGAATCTATGAAATTCTGATTTAGTGGAGATTAATGATGTGGAATAACTCTAAACTAAAAATGAAGTGGTAGTTTTTGGAGAATAAAAAGAAAATAGAACATATTTTCATATACCAAATAGCCTCATTAAAATATATTTTTTTATAATTTAGAGGTAAAAATACTGAAATGACCCAGCTTGGGAGGCATTGATTGCTTTCAGTAACCACATTTTATAAGTAAGGAAACAGAGACACAGAGAACTGAAATGATTTTTTTCACTTTTTTATGCCTTCTCACTCCAACTATATTGTCAATGATTTTAGAGTATCAACTATGAATTATATCATATTTTGTTCACACATTATTGCTTAAGATAGTACTCAAAAATGAGGTATTCTGATAAAATGGTTCATTAATATTCCATTAATTTAATATGACGTAATTTGTTGAGCTGCTTTATTTTGTTTTGAATTTTAAACTTTTGTTATGTATGGGTCCTTTGTCTCTTTCTATCATTTGGAATATAGACCTAGTAGAGTTATTATAGAGTAAAAGGGTATTTGTTATGCACAGTTTAGTAACATTTTTGGACATCATTCCAAAATGTTTTTTCATAATGGCTGAAGAATTCACAGTACAGCCATTTATTTAGGAAAAAAGAGAGACAGAGAGGTTGAGTGACTTACTCTAACTAGATACTGGCTATAATCATTACCAGCACTAACTTATCTTGACTCTCCACCCACCCCTTTTCATTCTATGCCTCCCTTAGATCAGCAAAAATGGATCAAGGCAGTGAATTTTTTAAGAAGCTAATTCCACTTATTAATTTCATTTTTTTCATTGCTTCCATGCTCTTTCAGTCTTCCCCAGTGCAAGCAGTGAGATGGTGATGAGAAACTCTGATTTGATCATTAATGAAGATAACTGCTAGTTGTGCTTTTGAAAAAAAAAAAAAAAACACATATCTTTGATCATTTGGGGCAGGAGATGATACCTGATTCTACATAATTCCTTCCCTGCCAAAAAGCACATGGATAGCCCAGAGAAATGGAGAATGGCATTTTCATATCCAGAGTAAGAGAGGAAAATGAAATGTTTGAGGGAAATTAGTCCAATGCAGAGGGACCTATTAAATATGTCTCCCAAACCAGGCTTTGTTCTGAGCATGTGTGATTGGAAATGCAAAATCAAGCTGTCAAGATCAGTTTAACTACTGAGGATGACTTGTTAAAACTTTAACTATGTCTCCTTTTGTTGTGCTTCAAAGGATTCATAATGCTCTTTTTATTAATTTGTTTCCTGCTCTTGAAAAGATTATTGTGTGTTATTGTTTCTTTTCACTTCACAATAATATGACAGGTACACTGGTCTATTCCTATCTTTTATTCTCGTGTCAGACTCAGTTGAAAATGCTATCAGTTGTATCCCTGCTAAGTCTGGGAGATAGGGTTTCTGTGTGTTATTCTCCTTGAAACAGATTTAAACCCACTTCTCAGACACAGATCTCAAAAATGCAGAACATGCCCACATCTTTAACACTGAATGTCTTAAAACCAAAAATAGTGTCAATCACTTACAGCCACTCAATACATAATTATTGAACAACAACTAATGTGAAGAAAATTATGTTATATACCATGAGTTATATGAAAGTATAGAACACACTTCATGAACCTTGCAGAATTTATCATCTACTAATAGAAATTAGACTTAATAATAATTGTTTATATTCATAATATATTTTAAGGCTGCCAAAGTGTTTTCATACATTATCTCTTTAATCGTGAAAAAATCTTATGAAGATATATTATTATTTTTTACATTTTACAGATGAATAAACTAAGTCTTAAATAATTTAAAAAAAAACTTTACCCAGAATCATAAGTAAGAGATGAATTCAAAATCTTTTTTTTTCATGATTCTGAATCTACCATACCATGCCATCATATATCCTCTCAAAGTAATGGACATAATTTTTGTGATAAAATCCAAAAAAACTCAAAGTAAACTTGTTATACTCAGCCATATAAGTATCACAGAAATGCAAATAGTTATTATTTTCAATTAATAGATAAGTTTGAAGAAAGATAGTCTGTTTTTGAAGGGGATGGATTCTCTATGACTTTTCCAGGACTGTGGCTTCACTTATGGCACTAATTTACTCCCACATTTGCTAATTATTTTTATCACTAAGTAACCTCTTCTCCCCTGACTTTTCCTCCATACAAATTCATCTACCCAATTCTTACCTTCTGATTATCAGAACATTCTTTCTTTTTTAATTTTCTCAATTAAATCGGTTCTTGGTTCATTATTTCCCTCTCCATACATCTTGCCCTAATATGATACAGAAGACCTGTCTAAACCATTTAATCCTTTTCATCACTCTATGTTCCATATTATTTCTCTTTTCAGTGATCTTATGACACTAGTCTACCTTAATTCTTTTCCTAACTCCCTGATTATGCTTCTATCTCCTTGGATGGTTGTTTCTATATCATAGATAATATACCTTATAATTGTGCTTAATTGTACCATTAAACACTTCTCTGTAGTCTCATTTCTTTTATTTCTTTTTTATTCTCTCACTGGCTGTTATCATTTGCTCCTGTGAATTTGATTTTCTTTTCTATGCCACTCTATTTCTATATATTCTTCTCTAGTTTCCCTCCTCAGTTCCACTTTATCATCACTGATATCTCAATCATAATGGTCCTCAAATATTTCAAACTTAAAAGAAATAATTAACTTTCCAAATGAACTAAATGCCTTTTAAACCTCCCTGTTTTTCTTGTGTTCACCATCATCCTTCCAAGAAACCAAGTTCTTGGTTTCACTATCATCCTTTTTTACTCATTCTTCATCATTGCATTAATCTAATTTTAAAATAAATTTTATCATATATATTTCTAGCTGTCAATCCTTCAATCTCTTGCCCTCTCTCTCTCTATGTCTCTCCCCCACAGTTACCTTTTCTCTATGCACACATCCACTACCCTAGTCTATCTCTTTCTCCTTGTTATAAGCCTTTTGTTTTAACTTTTAGTATACCATATCCCAATACCTCTACTTTAAAATAAATTCCCAAGTCTTATGTGATTCTAACTCTTTTCTCTTTGATCTGAACATTTTGAGTTTTGATTATATTTCTGAGTATGGTAATTTGGAGTTTCTTTGAAGATGTTTCTTTTAAAAAAATTCACTTTGCCTTTCTGCAACTAACACCTGCCTTCTTGTGTCTTATGGAAAAAAAATACACTCTTCCATGTTACAATCCTTTAAATAATTGAAGGCAGCTCTCATATTCTTTCAACTTTCTCTCTTCCAAGACATACATATCCCATTTTTGATCCTTTTCAGTTTTTCTATGCCTTTCTGAAAATGCTTTATTTAAAAAAGAACACAAAACTGCAGATGTTGAATTTTTCAGGGCACTTAGAGAAACACTATCATTTTTGCCCTTCTGAAAGGCATGCATTTATTAATGTGAGGATTTGTTTTTTCATATATTGTATTAATTCCTATATATTAAGGAAAATTAATATATTTCTCTGTATGGGATCTGGGTAAGTTATACCATTTAGTCTGATACTTCTGGCATTTTCTTTGTCCTTTGTAATACCATGTAATATCTGCTTTTTGACAGAATTTGTTTAATGATTGAAGGGGATAGAGTTTCTTTTTCTATGTGTGTTATTCCTATGAGGTAGTTATGAGGAAGAGTGGATAGGTTAATGGACCAACTCTTAATTAGCTATCACCAATTAAAGATCATTTGGGATAATTAAGAGAGGGGGTGAATAATGATCACCTAAAAATCTATTTATTAAACTGCCTCACAAAGCTGGGCTCTTCCCAGGTTTTTGAGATACAGTCATGGAGACCTATATCACTTTATCATTAATGATGTTGGACTAACCAATAAACCTGGCATAATCAATAAACTTATTTGACACAAAATCAGTATATTCAGATATTTTTAATTGTAAGATTGATACCACCTAGGCTAGCTTTAATTTTGGAGATATGTTACAATTTGTGGGATTTGTTGTTGTTGTTGTTGTTGTTGTTGTTGATGGAGGTGAGAAATTTCTCAATTAAGTTAAACCTTCATGTTCCCAGATCTCTATTTTATCAACTACCAATTACTCATATCTTGTTCTTTTGCAACTGAGATTTTTTTTATTCCATTTTTTCTATGTTTTTACCCTTTGCAGATGAGTGATTTGAGTGTATGATAGGAGGACAGTAGTCAAGAATGGATGAGAAAGAGTGAAACCTTTTGCTCTGCAATAACTGTCAGGTGGCAGTCAAGTAATTTGTGAGTCAATGATAGGGATAAGAGAAATAGAGTTGGGATCAGGAAGGTCAGAGACAGACTTATAGACAGACTCCAAGGCCTCTTGCTGATCAGTGACAGAGTTTAATGATTTGGGGTACATTCTTATAGAGAAAATAATGTAGGCTAAGGGGTTAGGTAAGCCTTTTGCAGGGACAATAGTTAGAAATGATTTACAAGACAGAAACAATAGATGTAGATTACCTCAGTGTTTCTAAACAGAGTTTTCTATAGGTGATAATTCAATATGTCAATGTGTAACCATCTAACAGAGTTTCTCATAGAATTCTTGCATCAGTAATATCTTGGAACAACATTTACTATTTGGGGAGGGGTTGGACTGATTTCTCATGCTGGGGGGAGGGGCAAGCTACATGTCTTACTACTTCTAAACTATGGCTATGATTTTACTGGGAACTACTCTTACCACTGGGGCTACAGATAACATTTCAAATTTGGTTTCTACCATGAACTGGATTTACACTGGAGAGGATATAAGATGCTCTTGTCTGCTTATGTGATTTCATCTACAGAAAGAACATATATATTTCCCTGCTCATACCTGAAATTCTCTTCTATAGAATTTCAGTTCCTTAGCTTAATGCTCTAGCAATTATAATATGAATTATTTTGGTATAAGTTACATTCTTTTTTATTGATTAAGAAAATGTTTCCATGGGTACATGATTCATTCTCTTTCCCTCCCTTCCTCCCAACCCCCTCCCATAGTCAACACGCAATTCCACTGGGCTTTACATGTGTCATTGATCAAGGCCTATTTCCATATTATTGATATTTGCACTAGGGTGATCATTTAGAGTCTACATCCCCAATAATATCCCCATTGACCCATGTGATCAAGCAGTTGTTTTCTTCTGTGTTTCTGCTCCAACAGTTCTTCCTCTGAATGTGGGTAGCATTCTTCCTCATAGGTCCCTCAGAAATGTACTGGATCATTGCATTGCTGCTAGTAAAGAAGTTCATTCATTACATTTGATTGTAATACATTGTATCCATCTCTGTGTACAATGTTCTCCTGGATCTGCTCCTTTCACTCTGCATCAATTCCTGGAGGTTGTTCCAGTTCACATGGAATTTCTCCAGTTCATTAATCTTCTTAGCATAATAGTATTCCATTACCAACAGATACCACAATTTGTTTAGCCATTCCCCAATCAAAGGGCATTCCCTCATTTTCCAACTTTTTGCCACCACAAAGAGTGCAGCAATAAATATTTTTGTACAAATCTTTTTCCTTATTATCTCTTTGGGGTATAAACCCAGCAGTAGTAATGACTGGATCAAAGGGCAGACAGTCTTTAAAAACCCTTTGAGCATATTTCCAAATTGCCATCCAGAATGGTTGGATCAATTCACAAATCCACCAGCAAATCATTAATGTCCCTATTTTGCCACATCCCCTCCAATACAAGTTACATTCTAAAATGTTCTTCAATGATTGGACTGTGTTATGAAAGAATACTATAAGAGTAGGGCTTTGTTGTAGAAATAGTAGTAATGTAGGGAGTGTTCAGGGAAGATATACCTCAGATGTAAAAGCTTTTTTCAACATCTTTTCAGAGCTTCTTTCCTCTTTTGATGTCAGCTTGCCATCCAGATTTCATCTGTGCTCCAAGCTGTAGCTCTGATAAACAATCTCAACAGAGAGGCTGAACTAGGTTGAGGGTAACCAACAAACTTCAAACTAATTGGGGATCCAGGAGTGTATCTATCCCAGGCTTTCTCTGGTGGAAAAGATATGTGAGAAAAATTTATTCCAATGGCCATGAAGACTGTAGAAGCAGATATTGTGGAAGTTCTTAGAGTTGGTTAGATGTTGAAGAAACCAAGATAATCCACTACATTCAGAGCCATCACTAGTCATCTGGACTTTTGTTCTGTCACTAGACTTAAATAACTAGAAGCGAGGCTTCAACTTTGTGCAATATTGCCTCACTTAAATCTAATTCATGAACAAGTTAAAAAATATTGTCAGTGATGTCATTTCAATCTTCTTCCCATATCAAGGAAAACAACAGTTGTTGCTTTCCTTTATTATTTTTGGGGAGGGTGCAGTTGAGAAGAAAGAGGAGTAAGGAAAACTGTGAGCAAAAGACAAAAGGTAGAGGAGACCATCAAAGAGTGGGAAATGGACATGGAAATTAGGGGCTAAGACTAAATTTTACTACCTTCTCTCTCATGTTCAATACTTGTTTTAAGTAACCAGTTAACAAGGGGATTTTGGAACATATAGAGTCTGGACATTTCCTTTTATGTCCTAGTTCAGGTACCAGAGAATTTGCAGACATTTGACAAAATAAAAGCAGTTCTATTAGAATAGAAGATAGTGGTCTACAGAGTTGAGAATGTATGAAGTAAAATACTTCCATCCTGCAGGACCCCAATAGTGGGTATTAAAGAGTAATATTATATCTAATGGCCTGAAATCCCCTTGCATTGGCATGAGCCTCAATGTGCAACATGGCCACAGAGGAAGGAGCTAGTGATGTTTAAGATGTGAGTACTGGAAACAGAGGTTCTCTTGTCTTCAATTCTTGAATGGACTAACTCCCTGGGTTAGCACTTGGCAAGAATCAGCACAGCATGGAGGGGACCACACTAGGCTAAAATCTGGGATCTGTTCCTACCTCAAATTAGTAAGGCTGAAATCTGTCTTTATCTCTTCTTCTTTCTCTCCCTTTCTCTCTCTCTCTTTCTCTCTTTCTCTCTCTTTCTCTCTCTCTCTCATTTTATTAATAAATAATTATAACTCTGAAGAGACTACCTTTTTATTTGTTACCATCTTTTCTTTGAAATATAGTATAAACATTTATAGAATTGTAAGTTCAGGCATGAGTAAACAAATAAAAATAAAGATAGTGAAGTATATTCCTTCCTAATGGTATATATTAATGTCAGGGAAACTTCTATTAGGTTTGATAACTGTTTGAGAAATCATGTCTCCTTAAATTTTTGAAGTAAAATGAGAAAAGTGAATGGGAGATCAGTTAAATTAGAACCATCAATATGCAAAGGTATCTACTAAGCAATGAGGACACAGAGAAAAAAAAGAGAGGTAACTGACATGGAGATGTCAAAAAATATGAGAGATGCAAGATATACAATACTATACTAGGTTCAATGTGACAGAAGCAAAGGAGACAATGTAGAAATTGTAGAATTTTGTAGAAAACCACAGACAATGTAGAAATCACTTCTACATGAGAGTTAGCAAAATACCAATAGGAATCCCTTACAGCCAACTGATTTAGCTCAATTGAACCATTGGACACAGTACGATTAAAGTAATGATAATAAAGAAGATAAATGAGAAAAAAATGAAAGATAATAAAAGCAATAAAAAGTCTGATTTTTTAGAATGGTGCAATCCAATCATAGAATAAATAGCTCTTACATACTTTAAAATATGTTTTCTTATTTTAAAAAATTACCCCAGATTACATGTTGAAACAACTTCCATCAAAATATTCTGACTTATTTGAACCATGCTTTCCCTTTCTCTTTCCCACCACAAAGGCATAGGTTTTTTTTAATAGATTATGCATGTTATTGTACAATACATATTTTCATGATCATAATGTTTTGAAAATAGATTAATATCACTTACACTAGAGAAAAATTCATGGAGGAAGTAAAGTGAAGAATTCTATACTTAAATCTGTACTCAGACACCACCACCTTCTTCAATGGTAGTGGAGAGTGTTTTTGGTCATGTGTCCCAAACATTTATTTTCTTACATTTGTTTGCAATATTTTATGGCCTAGTATATGGTCAATCTTTATATATGTGTCATGTGTTGATGGAAAAAAAAAAGGATATTCCTTTTTTCCTATTTATTTTTCTCCAAATATCTATTAGTTATAATTTTTCTAACATTTCATTCACTTCCCTTACTTCTTTCTTATTTATTTTTTTGGTTTGATTTATCTAGTTCTGATAGAGGAAGTTTAAGGTCACCCACTAATATAGTTTTACTATCTATTTTATTTCCTCCTTAAGCTCCATTAGTTTCTCCTTTAGAAATCTTCCTGCTGTTCCATTTGGTGCATATATGTTGAGTATTGATGTTTACTCATTATTTATACTGCCTTTCATGAAGATGTAATTACCTTCCTTATCTCTTTTAATGAGATCCATTTTTGCTTTAGCTTTGACTGAGATCAATATTGCTACACTTGCCTTCTTTGTCTCAGTTGTAGCCCAGTAAATTCTGTTCTATCATCTTACCTTTACCTGCCTCAAGTGTGTTTCTTGTAGACAACATATGGTTGGATTCTGGTTTTTAATCCATTCTGCTATCTGCTTCCTTTTATTGGTAAGTTCATCCGATTCACATTCATAATTATGATTACTGTCTCTGTATTTCCCTCCATTTTGACTTCCTCCTTAGCTTCTGCAATTTCTCTTACCCTTCCCTATAACTTTTTGCTTTCAGTCAGTTTCCCCAGTTTCTTCTCCCTAATGTTACTACTCTTCTCAGCACCTTCCCTCTTAATGATTCCCCTCTTACTATCATGCCTTTTAAATTACCTCCTGCCACTTCCGGGTAAAGATGGTGGCAGAGTAAAAAGCAGCTCTTAACCTCTCCTGACCAAAACATTTAAGACTCCTCAAGGAGACATAAAAACAAACCCAGTCGAACGGAGGGACCCCTCAACAGGGCACAGTGTGGAAGGCACATGGAATCAGAACATTTCCATGCTATAAAGGGGTGAAACAGCTCTCACTAAATCGCGGGCTGAGCAACAACCCCCACCCCCCACACACACTACCTATAACGCCAAAGCCAGCTAAAAAGAAATAGAGCAAGTTTGGGGCACCCATTGAGTCATTGGCAGCTCCAGGGCCTATTCCTGAAAGCAGCAAGATTTAGGTCCCCAAAAACCTAAAGAACGCACAAGGACTCTGAGCATGGGCCCAGAACGCAGGCACAGAGCATGGGCGCAGGTAGACACAGGCACGCGCGTCAGTGGGAGCAAAGGCTC
>NC_058131.1:74144844-74179010 GCF_016433145.1 Gracilinanus agilis
TTTCCCAGCAGTTTTTGTCAAATAGTGGATTCATGTCCCAAAAGTTGGGCTCTTTGGGTTTATCATACACTACCTTGATGACATCATTAACCCCAAGTCTATTCCACTGATCCTCCCTTCTATCTCTTAACCAGTACCATATTGTTTTGATGACTGCTTCTTTATGGTATAGTTTAATATCTGGTACTGCTAGGCCCCCTTCCTGCACATTTTTTTCATTATTTCCCTTGATATTCTTGATCTTTTGTTATTCCAAATGAAATTTGTTATAGTTTTTCCTAATTCAGTAAAGAAGTTTTTTGGTAATTTGATAGGTATGGCACTAAATAGGTAAATTAATTTGGGTAGAATGTTCATTTTTATTATGTTAGCTCGTCCTACCCATGAACAATTAATGGCTTTCCAATTGTTGAGCTCCAGTTTTATTTGTTTGGAAAGTATTTTGTAGTTGTTTTCGTATAATTGCTGAGTTTGTTTTGTTAGCTAGATTCCCAAGTATTTTATATTGTCTAGGGTGATTTTAAATGGTGTTTCTCTTTCTACCTCTTGCTGCTCTAATGTGTTGGAAATATATAGAAATGCTGATGATTTATGTGCATTTATTTTGTATCCTGCAACTTTGCTAAAGTTGTTTATTATTTCTACCAGCTTCTTAGTTGATTCTCTAGGATTTTTGAGTAGACCATCATATCATCTGCAAAGAGTGATAGCTTAGTTTCCTCATTGCCTATTTTGAAACCTTCAATTTCTTTTTCTTCTCTAATTGCTATTGCTAGTGTTTCTAGTACTATGTTGAATAATAGAGGTGATAATGGGCATCCTTGTTTCACTCCTGATCTTACTGGGAAGGCTTCTAATTTATCCCCATTGCATATGATGCTTGTTGATGGTTTTAGGTATATACTGTTTATTATTTTTAGGAAAGGTCCTTCTATTCCTATACTTTTCAGCGTTTTCAATAGGAATGGATGCTGTATTTTGTAAAAGCCTTTTTCAGCATCTATTGAGATAATCATGTGATTTTTGTTGGTTAGACTTTTGATATGGTCAATTATATGGATGATTTTCCTAATGTTGAACTATCCTTGCATTCCTGGTATAAATCCCACCTTGTTGGATGATCTTCTTAATTACTTGCTGGAGTCTCTTTGCTAATATTCTATTTAAGATTTTTGCATCTATATTCATTAGGGAGATTGGTCTGTAGTTTTCTTTCTCTCTTTTTGGTCTATCTGGCTTTTGGATCAGTATCATATTTGTGTCATAGAAGGAATTTTGTAGGACTCCTTGTTTGCTTATCATATCAAATAATTTGTATAGTATTGGGATTAGTTGCTCTTTGAATGTCTGATAGAATTCACTTGTGAATCCATCAGGTCCTGGTGATTTTTTCTTAGGGAGTTCTTTGATGGCTTGTTCAATTTCTATTTCTGATATGGGATTATTTAGGTATTCTATTTCTTCTGCTGTTAATCCAGGCAATTTATATTTTTGTAAATATTCATCCATATCTCCTAAATTGTTTTATTTGTTGCCGTATAATTGGGCGAAATAGTTCTTAATAATTGCCTTGATTTCCCCTTCATTAGAGGTGAGGTCTCCCTTTTCATCTTTAATACTGTCAATTTGATTTTCTTCTTTCCTTTTTCTTATTGGATTGACCAGTACTTTGTCAATTTTATCTGTTTTTTCAAAATACCAGCTTCTAGTCTTATTTATTAATTTAATAGTTCTTTTACTTTCAATTTTATTAATTTCTCCCTTAATTTTTAGAATTTCTAATTTAGTTTTTCATCTGGGGGTTTTTAATTTGCTCACTTTCTAATTTTTTGAGTTGCATGCCCAATTCATTAATCTCTGCCCTCCTTAATTTGTTAATATATGCACTCAAAGATATAAATTTCCCCCTGAGAACTGCCTTGGCTGCATCCCACAGAGTTTGGGAGGATGTCTCATCATTGTCATTCTCTTCAATGAAATTGTTGATTGTTTCTATGATTTCTTCTTTGACAAATTGATTTTGGAGAATCATATTGTTTAATTTCCCATTGGTTTTTGATTTGCCTATCCAGGTGCCCTTACTAATTATTATTTTTATTGCATTATGATCTGAGAAGGTTACATTTATTATATCTGCTCTTTTGCATTTGTTTGCAATGAATCTATGCCCTATTACATGGTCAATCTTTGTACCATGTGCAGCTGAAAAGAAGGTATATTCCTTTTTCTCCCTATTTATTTTTCTCCACATATCAATTAAGTTTAATTTTTCTAGTACTTCATGCACCTCTCTTACCTCTTTCTTATTTATTTTTTGGTTTGATTTATCTAGATCTGAAAGAGGAATATTTAGATCTCCCACTAGTATGGTTTTACTATCTATTTCCTTCTTGAGCTCTGCCAGTTTCTCCTTTATGAATTTGGATGCTATGCCATTTGGTGCATATATATTGGGTAGTGTTACTTCCTCATTGTTTATACTGCCTTTAATCAGGATGTAATGACCTTCCCTGTCTTTTTTAATCATATCTATTTTTACTTTGGCTTTGTCAGAAATCATAATAGCCACTCCTGCCTTCTTTTTCTCATTTGAAGCTCAGAAGATTTTGCTCAATCCCTGAACCTTAAACTTGCGTATGTCTACCTGCCTCATATGTGTTTCTTGTAGACAACATATGGTAGGATTTTGGTTTCTAATCCACTCTGTTATTTGCTTCCGTTTTATGAGCGAGTTCATCCCATTGACATTCAGAGTTATAATTATAAATTGTGCATTCACTGACATTTTCGTATCCTCCCCTATTCCTACCCCTTCTCCTTAAACTATTTCCTTTTAAACTAGTGGTTTAAGACCTTATCCCTTATCCCCTCCCTTGACTAATTTCCCTTTCTACCCCCTCCCTTATTATTCCCCTCTTTTTGTTTTTAAAGACCTAATGAATTCCCTCCCCCTTCTTCTCCCCTCCCTTTTTTTGACCTCCCCACTCCCCTGCTCCCCTTGGTTTATCCCTTCTGACTTTCTCAGTAGGGTTAGATAAGAGTTTTATATCCTAATGGATAGTATAGCTACTCTTCCCTCTCTGGGTTGATTACACTGAGAGTAAGGTTTAAATATTACCTCTTAATGCTCTCTTCCTCTCCTTCTTATAATAATATTTGTCCCCTCTCCTTTCCATGCCCTCTTTGTGTGTAATATAATATCCTATTTTTCTTATTCACTCAAGTTTCTATTGGTGTCCCCTACTATTCACCCCCCTCTTTCCCACCCCCATATCATCTTAGACCATTTAGTATTCCACCCTCTCCCTGTGAATTATTCTTCTGATTACTATAATAGTGAATACTATAATAGTAAATAAAGTTCACTACCGAGAATTACATATAGCATTTCTCCACATAGGAATACAGATAATTAAATCTTACTGAGGCACTTAAAAAGGCAAATTTAAAAGTTATGAGTTTTCTTTCTTTCCCCTCTGTTTCTTATTTACCTTTTCATGTTTCTCTTGCTTTTTGTGGTTTGATATCAAACTTTCCATTTAGCCCTGGTCTTTTCTGTGCAAATACTTGGAAATCTTCAATTTTGTTGAATGCTCATACTTTCCCCTGGAAGTATATAGTCAATTTTGATGGGTAGTTGATCCGTGGTTGCAGGCCCAGCTCTCTTGCCTTTCTGAATATCATATTCCGAGCCTTGCGATCTTTTAACGTGGAGGCTGCCAGATCCTGTGTGATCCTGATTGGTGCTCCTTGATATTTGAATTGTCTCTTTCTGGAGTCTTGTAAGATTTTTTCTTTTGCTTGAAAGCTCTTGAATTTGGAATTATATTCCTGGGCATTTTCTTGTCTGGATCGAATGTAGTGGGTGTTCTATGGATCCTTTCAATGTCTATATTGCCCTTTTGTTGTAGGACTTCAGGGCAATTTTGCTGAATAATTTCTTTTCGTATGGTGTCCAGGTTTCTATTAATTTCTGGCTTTTATGGAAGTCTAATGATTCTCAAATTGTCTCTTCTAGACCAGTTTTCTTGGTCTGTCACTTTCTCATTGAGATATTTCATGTTTCCTTCTATTTTTTCAGTCTTTTGACTTTGTTTTATTTGTTCTTGTTGTCTTGAGAGATCATTAGCTTCTAATTGCTCAATTCTAGCCTTTAGGGACTGGTTTTTGGCTTACATCTTTTGGTTTTCCACTATGATCTTTTGGTTTTCCTTTTCAATTTGGTCATTTATGGTGTTCACTTTGCTTATCAGTTCATTTGATTTCTGAACCTCACTTTCCAATTGCAAAATTCTGCCTTTTAAACTGTTATTTTCTTGCCTGATCTCATTTTGAGCTATTTCGCATTTCTCTATCCAAATCTTTTCCATCTTTCTCGTCATCTCAGTTTTGAACTTTTTAAGAGCTTGTGACCAGTTTTCATTATTATTTTGTTAGGGTCTGGATGCTTGTTTGTTCTCCCCCTCTATTTGCTTGGTTGTCTGGATTTTTTCTGTGTAAAAGTTGTCAAGTGTTAAAGATTTCTTTTTCTTGTTAATCTTTCTTGTCTGAGCTTCCTGATTCTGGGTAGCCATTGTTATCCCAGCAGCTTCTTAGCTTTATCCTCACGCTCAGGGTCTGTCTGCAGTCTTTTGGGTCCTGAGGTCTGAGTTCTGGTTTTTCTCAAGGTCAAGCCCCCTGGTGAACCCCCTTGCTTGGTCCTCTGCTGGAGGTTCCTTTACAAGTTTCAGGGAGCTGCTTCCACAATCGTGTACCCGTCTGTGCTGGTTCCCCACTCAGAGTTTCAGAGCCTTTGCTCATGCTCACACGAGTGCCTGTGTCTGCCTCTGCCCGCGCCTCTGCGCCCGCGTTCAGAGTTCATGTGCGTTCTTTAGCTCTTTGGGGACCTAAATCTTGCTGCTCTCAGGAACAGGCCCTGGAGCTGCCAATGACTCAATGGGTGCCCCATACTTGCTCTATTTCTTTTTAGCTGGCTTTGGCGTTATAGGTGGTGTGTGTGGAGGGGGTGGTGGTGGGGGTGGTTGCTCAGCCCGTGATTTAGTGAGAGCTGTTTCACCCCTTTATAGCATGGAAATGTTCTGATTCCATGTACCTTCCACACTGTGCCCTGTTGTGGGGTCCCTCCGTTCAACTGGGTTTGTTTTTATGTCTCCTTTAGGAGTCTTAAATGTTTTGGTCAGGAGAGGTTAAGAGCTGCTTTTTACTCTGCCGCCATCTTAACCCGTAACCTTTACTGTTTATTTTTAACCAACTTTGTTGATTGGTTTGGACACCACTAAAACTCTGCCCCTGGACAGCTTATTCTCTTTGTGAATTTATATTGTCTTAGCTTCCTTTTGTATATTATCTTCTCCCATTAGATTATGAACTCCTTGAAGGAAGAGACTAATGTCTTATTTTAATTTGTATCTCCAGTGGATAGCACTCTGCATAGAATATAATAGATGTCTAATTAATATTTATTATATTGTATATTGTAAGGGAAGCAGTGTATAATGAACTAGAAAATATAGGTATTGATAAAATTAAGAACCTTAATATCTATGGAAGAAGCTCATATTGGAAACTAGAGAAAATAGGGAACTAGTGGAATTTATTAAAAAGAGGAAGTACAAGGTCCTACTTGGCCTATGGGAAAATCACTTAGGTAGCAACCATAAGGAAGACAGATTTCAGTGTGGAGAGTCTTGGATCAAGGAGATAAAATAGGATGCTATGGAAATAGTCCATTAGAAAGGTGATGAAGTGAGCTCCAGGGCAAAATGTATTCAAAAGTGAATTATATCAGGCATGCAAATAAAAACTCATTCCAATACTACATAAACTATTTGGAAAAGTAAGAGAAGACGGAATCCTTCCAAATTCTTTTTATGATGTAAATATGGCACTGATACATGCATCAGGGAGAGCAAAAACAGAGTTAGAAAACTATAGCCCAATCTCCCCACTGAATATTGATGCAAAAATTTTAAATAAAAAACTAGGAACAGGAACATATCTCCTAGTATTTTATTTAAAATGTTTGCATCAGTGTTTAGCGGGAAGATTAGTCCATGGTTTTCTTACTTTTTTTTTGCTCTATTTTGCCTCCATGACAGATAATACTTGCTGATGGTTTTAGAGAGATGACTTCTATTATTTTAAAGAAAATTCTTTTTATTCCAATGTTTTCTACTCTTTTTAAGAGGAAGGGGGTTGCATTTTGTCAATGACTTTTTACTGCATTTACTGAGGTAATCATATGGTTTCCGTTTCTTTTATTATTGATATGGTCAATTATGCTAATAGTTCTTCTAATATTGAATTATCCCTAACTTATCCCTAAACTTCACTTAATTATGGTATTCTCAAACATATAGAGAGGAATTTACAAGAATACAAAGCTTTTCCCAATTGGAAAATGGTCAAAGGGTATCAAAAGACAATTCTCAAAGGAAGAAATTAAGGCTTTCTATATAAAAAAATTGTTTCAAATCACTATTGATTAGAGAAATGCAAATTAAAACAATTTTGAGATATCACTTCACACCTATCAGATTCAGTGACATGGACAAAAAATAAAATGATAAATGTTGGAGGAGATGTAGGAAATTGGGATACTAATACATGATTAGTGGAAATGTGAACTGTTACAATCATTCTGGAAAGCAATATGGAATCGTGCTCAAAGGGTTCATAAAATTAAGCAATATCACTACTGAGTCTATGTCTAAAAGATATTAGAGATAAGAGGAAAGGACATATTCATAAAAAACTTAGCAGCTCTTTTTGTAGTGACAAAGAATTGGAAACTAAGGGATTGTCTATCATGGGGAATGGATGATCAAATTGTGGTATATGGTTGTAATGAAATACTATTGTGCCATAAGAAATAATGAACATAATGAGTTCAGAAAAAACAAAAGTGAAAAGTTGTATATAAACTGATGTAAAGTGAAGCGAGCAGCAGTAGGAGAATAATATATACAGTAATAGAAATATACCATAATCAACTGTGAAGGACTAAGCTGTTATCAGCAAAGCAAGTTTCCTAGATATATCCAAGAGACTCATAATGAAAAATGCTATACACAGCCAGAGAAGGAACAGTTGGAGTCTGATTGCAGATGAGAGCATGCCATCTTCTATTTTATTTCCTTCAGGGATTTTTATTCTATGTGTCATATGCTTCTTCTGTCATGATATGATCAACATGGAAATATACATTTGAAGAAAGAAAATTGCATGATAACTTAAATCAGATTATTTATCTTCTAAGGGATGTGAGGGAGAGAGGGAAGGAGAAAATCTGAGTCTTAATATGTCAAAAATCAATAGTCAAAAATCACTTCTATATGCACCTGAAAATTAATTATTTTTAAAGAAAAAGTGATGATATCTTGAAATAGGTTGGTGAATAAAATTGTGAATTGAAATATTGTGAATAGAAAAAGGGAAGAATTTCAAGAGTTCATATGGAGGTTATTGTTCTTCAGTTGTCTCAAATATGTTTAATTGTTAGTGACTCTATTTGGAGATCTTTAGGCAAAGATAGTGGAGTGGTTTGTTATTTCCTCCTTAAGTTCATTTTATAGATTAGGAACTGAGATAAATATGTTTAAGTGTTTTGCCTATGGTGAGAGAAATAATAAATATTTGGGGCCAGATTAGAACTCACAAAAATGAGTTTTCCTGATTCCAGGTGTGGTACTCTACCCTCTGTGCCACCTAGCTGTGCAGCAAAGAGACGAAATGGCAAAATTTACAATTGGTTAAATATGTGGAGTAAACAAGACTGTAGATTTCAAGTATAGTAGTGAGGCTGTGAATTTGGGATACTGAAATAAAATGATATCTTGCACAAATAACAGGAATATTCAGAAAGAGCTGCTTTTCAGGGGGAAAGGAGGGTCAGGAAGATAATGAGTTCTATTTTGGATGCATTTAGTTTTAGATTGATATAAGGCATTCAGTTTAAAATATTGAGCACGCTAAGAATTCACATATACATTTTGGAGTGATCTGAATAGAAATATCAATTAAAATAATGAGAACTGCTGAATTCCTTAAATCAGAAAGTAAAGAGAAAGAATAGTAGAGGACTCAAAGCCTTTGGGGACTTTGTGATGTAAATTATTTAGGGGACTTGGACCCTGAGTATCAGAGGTGGGACAAAGATGTCATAGTCATGTGTCGGACCCACTAACTCTGTCCCAACGTAACCAGTGTCAGCCACTTCAATGTGCCAGAGGCAGGGTAAAGTTGCCACGGAAGGGCAGACCGCACAACATTGAAAGCCATTGGCCAAGGAAAGGGAGGTGGGTTTGAAAAGTGAGGGAAGAATGGAGGGGGGCTCTTGGTTAGTGTTTCTCTCTGAGCTGCTCCTTATCTGATTTGGCCATTTCTGGCAAATGATGACATCAAACATCCAGCTAAATCTAGAATTAGCTCTATTCCTAAAGATAGAAAGGCTGAGGTCACTCCCTACTGCTATCAATCTCTCTCTCTTCATGTGCTTATGGATCTGATAATAAGACCCCAGATTACTTTTTACTTATAACAGTTTACTCACTGTCAAGGTGAGTGTTATATATGTTGAAACCACAATTTTGTTGCTTCTTTCAATTCTATTTTTTTTCATGTGAGTGGGAGTCAAAGAGAGGGAGGATTGGAATAAGTGAGGGTTGGAATTTATCAAGGCACAAATATTGTTAGGATGGAATTAAATATATTCAAAATAATGGAATAATATATAGTTGATTTGGGTATTACAGGATTAGGATTAAAAAAGAAGGTGAAGTACGAGCTCTGGTGATTAATCTGGGGAAAATGAAGATGCAAATGAGATCAAAGATTCATTGAGAGATAGAGTGATGACATGATATGAGCTAATGAGAAATTTCCTTATTTTTGATCATTTAAAAGGAACATTTGTGTATGGTCAACAGATAAAGGGTGTGAATATTATTATGTTTAACTAAAGTGGTGTCAAGAGTTAGAAATAAGATTTTAGGAGATTGAGGATCTTGAAGGATAAAGTATTCAAAGAGATCTAACATATATGTTGAAGTGGCCTGGAATCATGGCAGGTGTTGGCACTGAGAAGATTATGATACTGGCACCGAATTATTTGAGAAAAAAGAAAGACTATCCTAGGGACAATAGATGACTGCTATTATTCTTTTGATTGTGTGATGAATTTGAAATGAATGAATTTCAATGGAGGAAATGTCAATGATAGATATCACCTGCTAAAGGATCTATAAATAGCAATGGGGGACAACTTTCTCAGGGCTTTGAAGAAAATTTCAGTCAATGCTAAAGAGAAGAGGTATAAGAATGCTACACATCTGCCATAGAGCCAGGTTTCTCTGAATTTGGTTATATGGGAATAAATTTAGAGGAAGAGGTTTAAAATGAAATAATGCTTGCTAACTATGAAAGGATATTTTCAGAGGGTGTAGTAAAAGAGATAGGATGGCTGGAGTGGGATGTGGAAGGGTCAGGATTGATATAACAAGATGATAGATTTGTAACAGGAAAAAAATGTCAGAGGCCATCTAGTCCAAGCCCCTCATTATATAGATTAGGCTAAGGTTTAAATGTCATGCTCACAGTCAAACAGTGAGTAAGTATCAGAGGTGAGATATGAACCTGGAATTTCTGCATAAAAAGTCAGTGTTCTTTCTATTGTACTACACTAAATGGGATGGTAGGGAGCCTGTAATTTGGAAGTATGGACTGTGGAATTGTGTTCATCCACTTTGTGGGAAGGATATTAATAAGATAAAGAAAGTCTAAAGGAGGACAACCAAGATTGTGCATTGCTTCACAATCATTTGAAGAAATGACACTAGACTATTCAGAGATAATATTCAAGCATCTAAAGGTCAGTCAGAGGGAAAAGTAATTAGAATTTCTGTATCTGGCCCCAAAAAAGAGAGATAAAAGCAATGATGGAAATGTAAAGCAGTAACTATATATTTTATTTAAGGAAAATCATTCTAACAATGAGAGCTATGTCAAATGTGAAACAGGAACTGCAGGAAGCAGTATATTCCTCCTCAGTGGTGATTTTTGTTTGTTGGTTGATTTTAAAGCAAAATATTATTGGTTGCTTATTGGATATACCTACAAGAGATTTCTTTTGAATTGGACTAGACCATCATTGAGTTCCCTTCCAACACAGAAGTTCTCTTGACTTTTGCAAAACTGTCATTGTATTAACTGATTATCTAACATTATTATATTTTGCAATATGCACAAAGAAGAACTGAAAGTCATGTCAAGGAATGTGTGTTTGAAAAACAAACAAAATAGGAAACATTAACCCTGAGGAAGGGGCTATTTGAGGCAGGGGGTGGGGGGAGTTGTATTTATTATTTGCAGGTATTTGAATGACTTTGTGAATATAAGAGTTAGACTTTTCCTGCTTGGTCCCAAACAGTAGAACTGGGACCAACTGGAAGAGCTGATGGAGATGTGGATTTCAGATGAAATATAAATAAAAAAATGCTTCCCCCAAACTACAGCTATTGAAAGCAGAATGTATTATATTGGGAGATAGTGAATACTCTGTCAAGGGAGGTCTTCAAGCAGAGGATGGATCACCACTGTTTGAGCTGCATTTTATAGTCTAGCATACACACACACACACACACACACACACACACACACACACACACACATATTTTGAAGACATGTCTTTTCAGGTTCTTTTCAGCTCAGATTCTGTCATTTTGTGAGTGTCTAATGCATGTTTCATTACTGTTGAGAGTTTCTCAGTAATAACCTTCTTGGTTGATGGTCAAGAACTGACTTTTTTATAGCAATGATATAACATATTGAAAGGATTATTTTTCAATCAAAAGATCAATCAATTCAGCTTTAAAAATCATATTATTCTTGACTGTTATATTTCTTCACTTCAGTCTAAAAAGGAATTTTAAAACTGTTCAGTGGTAACTAAAACATAATATATTAAGGTTCTATAATACTAGGACTGGCTTTGTAGAAGAGAATTATTTCTAATCCAGGTTTTAAAAGCATCATATAATTCATGAATGTAGGCCCTCCATCCATTGATATGAATGATGGACCTTCCAATATGTTTACGTGATACCTACTACAATGCTTTGCACATAGTAGGTGTTTAGTGGGTATTTTTTAAGTGAATTGGTTGTCTTTTAATTGAATTGAATTTCTTACTTGCTCTGGCTGATGATGAACCTTCCCCCCCCACACACACACACATATTTTTTGATCTGGTTCTCTAATATCAGATATATAGTCCATTGGCAAGTCTTTACTCAAAACCTTGTACTTGTTGATGTATATTACAGGGTGTGGGATCACAATCTCAGCTCATGGGACCCCAAGTCATTCCCTTTACCAAGTTAGAAAATCCTATACTGATTTATTAATGATTAAATACTTGAGAATTATAGGAAGAATAAAACATGAAGGGTCAAGCAGAGTCAGAGGTTAGCTTCTGAAGCAAGAACATTCAGGTTTGAATCTCAGTTCTGCAACTCACCACCTGAATGGTCTGGGGCAAATTATTTATTCTCTGGATCTCAGTTTCCTCATTTATAAAGATAGGGGGTTAGATTAGATGACTCAATCTGTGGCTTTATATTAGTACTCTCTAGGTAGGTGATGCAGTGGATAGAGATTCAGATATGGAGACAGGAAGATCTTAGTTCAAATTCAACTTCAAATACTGATTAGCTGTATAATCAACAAGTCACAACCACTTTTTGCCTCAATTTCCTCATCAGTAAAATGGAGATAACAGTTGTGATTGCCTCCCAGGATTGTTCTGAGGATTAAATGCAAGAATAGTTATAAAGTGCTTAGGACAATGCCTGCCATATAAGTGAGTGCCATATAAATTTTAGTTGTTGTTATCATCATCACCACCACCACCATCATCATCATCTTCTCTTTATATCTCTTTATCATCTTTATATCTCTAACTTTTTGTGTATTTCTGTATCTTCTCCCTCAAATTATATATGTATATGTGTTTGTGTGTGTTATGTATATATGTACACACACATATATATATAAAACATGTATATATGTGTATATATATATATATATATATATATTTCCATGTTCTGCTTCTTGAAATCAGGAACTATTGCTATTACTGTTATGTCTTTGTTTATGTTTCATATTCAAAAGTAAAAGTAGAAAAACAATTCACTTCCCAGGCATGAAATGCGCTACCTTTGCCATGAAATATAAAGACTTGCTGACTTTCTTTTTCTTTTTTTTTAATGAGCGTTTCCTCAGATTAATTTTTTCCATAGAGATTCTTCATCAGATTTTCTTCATCTTTCTAGGTTCCTTTGTGCTATGTTGATGTGGCAATGGTGTTTGTGTGTATTGGATGGGGGGGGAGGGCATGAAAGTGTACAGGGAAGAAGTCAAATAGTCTTTTTTATGGGAGTATCTTTTGAATTATTAACGTTCATGGCTTTTTCAAGCTGCTCACAGCAGAGTGTTTGAAAACTTTATGCTTGAAGTAGTTTATCATAAACAGACATTTCGGGAGGTCCCTCCAGGCATCCAAGAGCACTTCTAGTGAATTAAACACAGCTTTATTTGCATGTACACTAAATTTCTCTAATTTAAATGACAGGGAAATTGTCGAGGAAGATGTAAAACTAACCACGCGCTAGTTGGCGATGATGGACTCTGTCAGGAGTACCTAATTCAGAGGGTAAACTCACTGGCATCTTTTAGTTTTCATTATTTACAGAATTTCATCCCAAACCTGTCGGCTGGTGAAGATTATAGGCCTGGCAGCTAAGAAAATTAATGTCCCCTGTTTACCCACAGGCAATCCATTTGGGGAGGCCCCTTAGTTGTTTTTGGCTACTACTTCAACAAAAGTCCCAATCTTGACAAGCAGATGTCAGTTTCAACTTGAGTTATGTTCCCACTGGTGAAAGGTTAGGACTTTATCCACCTCCACAGTCAGTGTTCTCTTTTCTATTCATTCAGCTGTATTAGGCATCAAAAAATGCCTTATATCACCACTACTTTTTTTTTACCTCTTTAATACTTAATACAATTCCATAGGCAAAAAATGCAGACACACACACACACACACACACACACACACACACACACACAATTTTTCTGATTTAAGCTATAGTTGGGGTGCATAAATAACTTTGGTGATCAAACCAACAGTACTTTGTGCTTTGCAGAATTTTCTAAATTATGATTCTTCTAAAGAATTGAATAGGCCATTTCCTTAAATGAAGTCAAACTAGAGAACTGGTTTCAGAAGATAATCAAATGGAATATCCTGCCTTGAATTGCTTGATCTTGGAATCAGATTATTAGTTAGTAGAAAATATAAATATGGTTTAATCCAATAGTTTCTTACATTTGTTTGTATATATCTTGAACCTCTTTAATAATCTGTTGAAGAGTATGGATGTTTCATCATAATGCTTTTAAATGCATAAAATAAAATATATGGGATTATAAAAGGAACAAATATAAAAAATAATCATCAAATTAAAATTGGATTTAAAACAATCATAAGTGCCAATTAAAAAACTTATTTATAGTCAGCCCATTTATTTCCCATGAGAAGAAGGATTAAATCCAGAGGTCAAGGACCTTCTCAATAGTTCCAAGAGTAGTATGTGGCAGTGTCCTTACTAGAACAATAGTCTTTTGGGTTTAAATTCAGCAACAGAACATATTCCTTCAATCCAGGAGCTCTCCTTCCTTTCAATAGTATGAAAAAAAGAGTGGGATAAAGTACAATAAAGTTGCCTCCTCTAAAGAAAAGACAGTTAAATGAATACTTCTCTTGTTGGGACTACCCTAAAGGCTGAGTTAATTTTTGGAAATTTTATTGAGTTACAGATAAAGACAAAGAATGTTTAAATGTTGATTCATGATATTTAGATATAGTTCTCTCAAAATATTTTCTAGGTATGCTGAATAGTAGGACACTTTCAGATGAAGATATTTGCTTGGAGTTCAGGAAATATGAGTCAAAGCAAAATACAAATTTTCAAGATAGCTTTGAATCTACCATTAGGTTCAAGTCATTTGGGCAAGAGTCTTGATTTTTAATATCTTAAATGAGACACAGAATATAAGCACTTGGAATTGATGAGTTTGTTTACTCTCTAAAACACTTTTTCTAAAAAATTGTAAAAAGAACATAATATAAGAATATGTGTCATAATTGAAATTCTTATCATGTGCATTGGATTCATTTGGGGGTATTTACTATAGAGAAAGCCACAAATCCAGGAAGAGTTAAATTTGAGTCTTGACTCTGGTACTACTGGTTATATGACCCTGTACAAATAACTTTATTGTCCAATTGGTTTATACTCTAAGAATATGAAATGCAAAGACAATACTTAACTGTATTACTAGAAGTTCTCTCATGTGAGAGTTCTTTCTGCCATTATGGGGGTTACAGGGACTAGCAGTACAATAGTGTGGAGGGTACACCCACAGAAAAATGAAAAAATCTCATAATAGTTAAGGAGTTCATATCCAAAGTTCAAGGTTTTAATAATCAGAAGGGACCTCAGAGCTCATGGAGTTCAAATTCTCTATTTTACAGAAGAAACTGAGATATGTTTGATTGATTAGCTCAGAGTAATAAGTGACAGGGTAAAGAGTCAGTCTAGGTTCTTGTTCTTCTTGTTTCCTCTCTCTCTATCTCTCTGTCTCACTATCTCTCTGACTCTGTCTCATAGTCTCTCTCTGATTCTGTTTGTCTGTCTTTTTTTGCTTTTACTCCCTTTACCTCCCTTCTACCATCCTCCATTTCTATCTTTCCTTCACTTTCTCTTTTGTTCTCCCTCTAACCATTATCTTCCTGTATCTCTATCTCTCTGTGTGTATTCCTTTCTCTGTCTGTTTCCCCTTTCAAAATGTGTTTTAAAAGTTATTTGCCTAAATATATGAATGTCAGATATGAAATAGTTTGTTCTGTTTTCTTCCTGTTAAGATGTGAGAATTGATTTTTTTCTTATTTATGAGCCCCTATCACTATTAACATTTTGATGGAAAGTATTATTTATTTATTTACTGCCTAAAACAAGATGTGACTTATGCTAGGAGAGAATGTAATAAAATTTGAAGAGGTTAGAATAGAATGTTGGGCAAAAATTTTCCATCCAAAAAACTTTAAAGTAATGCCTCAAAATGAATGCTAGAGTGGAAGAACCAACCAAAAGACATGATGAAACACTTTTCTATTCAGAGATAACTTAGAAAGTCAGTAGAAAATGTTCGTCTCATTAAAGTAGAGGCTTTTTGGCTTATAGGTCACTGTAGTAGGCAAGCAGCAACCCTTGGTTGAGGGTGATGGAGGTGGGGTCAAGAACTGAATAAACAGTGGCAATAAACTCGGCCTCTCATCCCACAGAATATAGGAACTTTGAACAGCAAGTCAGAAGGAGATACAAGGAATCTCTTGCTGGCACTGGATGCAAGACTGTTCATACCCAATTTTAGGTTACAGTTCTAGGGAGAAGAGGACCAAAATAGTAAAACATGTAGCCACATGGAAAAAAAGTCCTTAGTCAGTGTTCCAAGGTAGAAAAGAGTACTTATGTTCTATAATTCACCAGAGAAAGGACAGGAGAGTAGTGACCACACCTCTCCTAAGATCATACTATCTTAGAAGAACTGAAAACTTCCAGATTCCCCAATACTAGCTCTGAAAACAATCTGAAGCTTGGAAGAGTGTCCCCTCAACTGAAGAATCATAGTCTAACTTTAACATAGAATTAAAGGTTAAATAGGCTGGAAAAATGAGCAAACAAAAATAAAGAATACAACACAGGTTACAATAATGATAGAGCAGATGAAAACACAAACTCAGAAGATGACAGTGTCAAAATAGCTATGTTCAAAGCCTCAAAGAAAACTGTAAATTGATTTTACAGAAATCTGGAAGTGCTGGAAAAGTATTTTAAAAATCAAATTAAAAGAGATAGATAAAAATTGTGAAGAGAAATGAATGTAATGAAATAAAATAATGAAGAAAGAGACCTTAGATTGGTAGAAGTCTCCATATATAAAAAATACCAAAGAATACAACCCTTTAAAGAACAGAATAGGTTAAATGGTAAAATTGGCACATTATTTACTGAAGAAAAAAACTTCTTAGAAAGCAGAATTGGCCACATGGGAAAAAAAATCTCCAAAAATTCACTGAAGAAAAGGACATTTTAAAAATGTAGAATTGGTCCAACACATTAGAGCAGCAAGAGGTAGAAAGAGAAACACCATTTAAAATCACCCTAGACAATATAAAATACTTGGGAATCTAGCTAACAAAACAAACTCAGCAATTATACGAAAACAACTACAAAATACTTTCCAAACAAATAAAACTGGAGCTCAACAATTGGAAAGCCATTAATTGTTCATGGATAGGAGGAGCTAACATAATAAAAATGAACATTCTACCCAAATTAATTTACCTATTTAGTGCCATACCTATCAAATTACCAAAAAACTTCTTTACTGAATTAGGAAAAACTATAACAAATTTCATTTGGAATAACAAAAGATCAAGAATATCAAGAGAATTAATGAAAAATAATGTGAAGGAAGGGGGCCTAGCAGTACCAGATATTAAACTATATTATAAAGCAGCTGTCATCAAAACAATATGGTACTGGCTAAGAGATAGAAGGGATGATCAGTGGAATAGTTTTGGGGTTAATGATGTCAGCAAGACAGTATATGATAAACCCAAAGAGCCCAACTTTTGGGACATGAATCCACTATTTGACAAAAACTGCTGGGAAATGTGGAAAACAATATGGGAATAGGTTTAGATCAACATCTTACACCCTACACCAAGATAAATTCAGAATGGGTATGACCTGAATATAAAGAAGGAAACTATAAATAAATTAAGTGAACACAGAATAGTATACTTGTCAGATCTTTGGGAAAGGAAAGAATTCAAAACCAAGCAAGAGTTAGAGAAAATTACAAAATGTAAATTAAATGGTTTTGATTATATTAAGCTAAAAAGCTTTTGTACAAACAAAAACAATGTAGTCAAAATCAGAAGGGAAACAACAAATTGGGAAAAAATCTTTATAACAAAAAACTCTGACAGGGGTCTAATTACTCAAATATACAAGGAGTTAAATCAATTGTATAAAAAATCAAGCCACTCCCCAATTGAAAAATGGGCAAGAGACATAAATAGGCAATTCTCAGGTAAAGAAATCAAAAGTAACAATAAGCACATGAGAAAGTGTTCTAAATCTCTAATAATTAGAGAAATGCAAATCAAAACAACTCTGAGGTACCACCTCACACCTAGCAGATTGGCTAAAATGAAAGAAGGGGAGAGTAATGAATGCTGGAGGGGATGTGGCAAAATTGGGACATTAATGCATTGCTGGTGAAGTTGTGAAATGATCCAAACATTCTGGCTGGCAATTTGGAATTATGCTCAAAGGGCTATAAAAGAATGCCTGCTCTTTGATCCAGCCATACCATTGTTGGGTTTGTACCCCAAAAAGATCATAGATAAACAGACTTGTACGAAAATATTTGTAGCTGCACTTTTTGTGGTGGCAAAAACCTGGAAAAGGAGGGTACGTCCTTCAATTGGGGAATGGCTGAACAAATTGTGATATATGCTGGTGATGGAATACTATTGTGCTAAAAGGAATAATAAACTGGAGGAGTTCCAGGCGAACTGGAAAGACCTCCAAGAACTGATGCAGAGTGAAAGGAGCAGAGCCAGAAGAACACTGTACACAGAGACTGATATACTATGGTAAAATTGAAGGTAATGGACTTCTGTACCAGCAACAATGCAATGACACAAGACAGCTATGAGGGATTTATGGTAATAAACACTACCCACATTCAGAGGAAGATCTGCAGGAGAGGAAACATAGAAGATAATCAACTGCTTGAATGCATGGACTGAGGCGGACATGATTGGGGATGTGGACTCGAAACTACCACACCAATGCAATTAACAACAATATGGAAATAGGCCCTAAACAAAGGACACATGTTACAACCAGTGGAAATGTGCATCGGCCATGGGTGGGGGGAATGCGGGGGGTGAAGGGGAAAGTAGGGGTATGAAGTATGTAAACAAGTTAAAAATGAATATTAATAAATGTTTAAAAAAACAAACAAAAAACAAACAAAAAAACAAAAAAAAAGTTTAAAGGAGACACTCACAATATTATTACTCAAAGATATAGTTACATGGTCTACCTGGGGATATGAACAGATTGACCTGATGACTCTAAAACACCCAGATTTTTAAAGAATCATTGTACTTTATGTCTAAAATTCCTTGCTTATTGCTTCTCGCTAGTCATTTTTATAACATGCTTCTTTTTTAAAAATATATTATTTTTATTTTATTTATTTCATTAAATATTTTCCAATTACATGTAAAACTAATTTTAACAAATTAAAAAAAATCTAGTTCTGAATTCTCTCCCTCCCTCTTGCTCCCATATCTTATTCTCTTGAGAAGGTAAGCACTTAGATTTCAGTTATACCTGAGATCATACCATATTTCCATGTTAGTCATGTTGCAAATGAAAACACTAACAAAATAGAACAATAAAAATAAAGAAAGCAAAAAAAAAAAAATGTAGCATTGGCTAAATGAAAAGGTAGCCAAAAGAAAAACTCACTGAAGAAAACAATTTCCTAAAGATTAACATTCGACAAGTGTAAGCTAATGAATCTGAGACATTGAAAAAATATTTAAATTAAAAAAAGAAAAGAAAATATGAATTATCTTATTGGAAAAACAATTGACCTAGAAAGTAGATGAAGGAGGGATGATTTGACACTTGTTAGACTACTTGAATGACATGATCAAAAAAAGTACTGGGACATTTTATGTCAAGAAATTTTCAAGGAATACTTCTCTCATATCCTCAAACCACAGATTAAAATAGAAATTCAAATAATTAATTAACCACCTACTGAAAGAGATCCCAAAATGAAAACTCCCAGGAAAATTATAGCCAAAAATAAAGAACCTCTGTGTCAAGGAGGTCATATTGCAAGAGGTCTGAAAGAAAAAAAATAAAATATGTAGAGCCTCCTTCAGGATAACTCAAGATATAGAAAATTCTACCTTAAAGGTTCAGAAGATTTGGACTATAATACTCCATAGGGCAAAGGAGATAGGAATACAGCCAAGAATCATCTACCCAGCAAAGTTTATAATCCCTCAGGGGAAAAATAAACATTTAATGAAATTAGAGGATATTCAGGTATTCTTGATGAAAAGACCAGAGTGGAATAGAAAATTTGACCTAAAAATATAAGACTCAAGAGAAGCATTCAAAAGTAAATAGGAAAGTGGAATCATAAAGGATTCAATAAAATTATTTATATTCCTACATGGAAAGATGGTACTTGTAACTCCTGAGAACTTCATCATTTTGGGGGAAGATTGAAGGATTATCCAAACACAAGGGAAATGGATGTGAGTTGACTATGATAGAATGATGTGTAAAGAAATTAAATTGAGGGCTAAGGAAAAGAGATTCACTGGGAGAAGTGAGAAGGAAGAGGTGAAAGGTTATATATTATCTCACATATAAAAGACCTGAGAGAACTTTCACAAAGAAAGTGAAGATGAAAGAGTGACAAGCAATGGTTGAATATTATTCTCATTAGAACTGGCTCAAAAATGGAATAATATACACATTTAGTTGGGTATCAAAATCTCTTAAATTACAGGGAAGTAGGAGTAGTAGAGGATTACTGAAGGGTAAGGACTGATAGAATGGAGGATGAGTTAGGTCACACAGTGGTCAGAAGGAAAATAAATAAAGGACAGAGTGAAAGTAAATGGAAGGATAAACAAAGAGGAAATAGAATAGAAGGAATCACACAGATAGTAATTATGACTTTAAAAAAATAATATACAAAGTTCCTCATTTCTTAAATAAAAGCCTCATTTCTTAAATTAAGAACTAAGTAATCTTTATAAAAACATGTTATTCTCCAGCTGTGAAATGATCAAAAGATATGAGCAGTTTTTGGATAAAGTCAAAATTATTAATTGTTTTATGAAAAAATGCTCTAAATGATTAAAGAAATACAAATTAAAACAACTCTAAAATACTACCTAATATATATCAGATTGGCTATTATGACAGAAATGGAAAATGACCAATATTAGAGGAATGTGAGAAAACTGGTACATTAAAGAATTGTTGGTTGACTTATAAATGATCCAACCATTCTGGAGAGCAGTTATGACCTAAGTGTTATAAAACTATGCATGCCCTTTGATCTAGTCATATCACTACTAGGTCCATATCCAAAAGATGTTTTTAATTGACATATATGAAATGTAAGGGTTAAAAATTAAGATGGGACTAAAAATAAGAGGATATGGTCACTAAAATTAATATATTTTAGTCAAATTACTTTTTAGCAGCTTTATTTACAAAATAGAGGGAAAGAGTAAAGTAGAGAAATGAGAAAGAGGGTAGAGAAGCTATCTATCCTATCACACTAGATAATTACTCTGGCCCACTTTGAGCCAGGCAGGGCTTTTAATCTGCCACCAGAGATTGGCCTCATCCTCTAAATTTTTAGCCAGAGGACCTGGTGGTGAATAACCATGTGTCCTCCTCCAGCAATTAATCTCTCCAAAAGCTGGGAAAGGAGTCAGCCTTTTCACTCACCCACGTGGTAGTCCAAAGGGGAAAATCCAAGAGCTGCCTTACCAAATGCTGTTTGAGTGCCAGAGTCCCAGCTATTCCACAATCTAGATTCAGGACAAAGAATGAAGGTGGTCACAGGAAGTTTTTGCCACTTTTACAGACCCTTCTTTGCATCATTTCTGTGCTTTCGCCCACTTTACCTCAACCAATAGCAGTTTACAACTTTGCTTAGGAATGCCCAGGGGGCAGTCAGTCATTTCTGAGTTGTCACCCATGTTAGCAAGTGGGTTGCACACCTCCACCACTTAGGCGTTGAGTAGGGTATGTATGCTTCTGGTGATTAAATTTAAAAGTAGGCAAGGGGAGAGTTAATCCCTGCTTCACAATTGTTATGATTAAAAATGATGAGGGCCGAGATCAAGAGGAAGAATAGTATTTTAATAAAAGCCATGCTGATAGAGATAAACTGACCACGCGCCTGTAAGAAAACCCTATTCCAACCTCACCTCAGCCATTTACCTCCCTCTCTCCTTGAGCTCAGTAACTCAAGAGGAAGCTCCAAGTCACTTCCCCCTAATTTCAAATAGTCCCTCACCTTGAATACGTCATTCAAAACTGGAAACCCATTAGGGATCACGGGAAATGTAGTTCCAAGTATCCCAAGTGATTTTTAAATGACACGTAATACAAAAAGTATTTATAGTAACTTTGTTTTTGGTAACAAAGAATTAAATCTAAGGGATGTCCATCAGTTTAGAAATAGGTGAACAAATTGTACATGATTGTAATCGGATATTATTGAGCTATCAGAAATGATGAATAGGATCCTTTCAGAAAAACCTGGAAAGACTTACATAAACAAATGTAAAATGAAATGATCAAAACCACCAAAACAGTGTACATAGTAATAGCAAAGTTATATATAATGATGAAATCTGAATGTCTTAGCTATTCTTAAAAATACAATGATCCAAGATAATTCTTGTGGCCTTATGATGGAAAATGCTATCATCTTCCGAGGCAAAACTGATGGAATCTGAATGCAGATAGATGTGAACTTTTTTATCTTTATTTTTTCTTTTTATGTTCTATTTTCTTTTTTTCCACATTACTAATATGGAAAAATGTTTTGCATTACTGCACATGTATAACATAGGGCAAAGAAGGGAGGGAGGGAGAAAATTTCAAACTAAGAATTTTTTTAAAAAATGAATGTTAAATGTTTTACATATAATTAGGAAAATAGAATTATATAAAAAAAATAGAATTCTGGATCTGGAATCTGGTAGACTGGATTTTCAATCTTTCCTCAATACATTTCATTAGCTGTGTGTCTGTAGGCAAATCATTTGAACTCCTCAAACTCTAACCCAAGTCTGACCTTAACAACATCTATAAATTATATCCATCTTTAGGAAGGGAGTAACTTCCTATCATGAAGGGACTCAGAAAAGACATTTTTGTTGGATAGGATACCTGGTTTGAGATTGAAGAAAATCAACAATTCTAAGATCAAAGTGGAGGTGAAAATAAATTTGCAAACCTGTGTGAAGTCTTTAATGGGTGTAGAAAGGGAATATGGGTATTCTGTGTATGTGTGTGTGTGTATGTATGTGTATGATGTGTTTATATGTGTGAGGTATGTAAGAGACAAGAGAGAGATAGGAAAGAAAGAGAGGGCTTTCACTTTTATTCAGGCAGAGGAATTATTATCACAGTGTAATTGTAATTGTCATTTAATTTGAATAACATTTTGTTAAAACAATCAAAAAGGGAAGAGTATTTGGAAACAATGATATTTGGAAAGGCAGCAAAGTCAACCAAGAGCCCTTGAAAAGGGACTCAAACTTTCACTCAAGCCAAGGCTTCCCAGTTTCCCTCTGCTTCTCTTCCCTTATATACTGTCTTTGTATGAATCTGAACCCGTCATTTTTTTTTTTTTGCATTGGTCCCTGTTAGAATCTGTTTGTGGCTTTGACATAGAAAACACCAAAGGATTGAACAGGGAATGCTGTGTGCCATAAAGTCAGTGACAGCTCCACACTTGACAATTCATTTCCATTCTATGAACAAATTGAACAGTTTTATTTAGCACCCAGTTTGTTTGTTTAGCATCTACAATCTACAAACAACTAGGAAGGGCTAGGTACAGATGTGATTAGAATTTAAGATAGAAAATGATGATGATAAAGGAGAAATTCTTACATTGTGACTTAGGAAATTTTGAGAAGGGAGAAAATATTTTCAAGTAACAGTACCTTTTCTGAGCTCTTCCAGACTTTCTCCTGACTGCCTGTGACATCATTTATTTTACTCTCACACTATAATTTATTTATTTTTACATTTCTTTTTTGGACCAGGACCTGATTTCATATTTATAAGAGTATTCCCAGTGAGGAAACCCTCTCTGCCAATGTGGATCAGCAATTCCTAGTCTTAGAAAGTTGCCTGGGGACATTTGGGTTTAAATGATGTGCCATGAGTCACATATCCAATGCAAGTCAGAGGCAAAAATAGCCAGCATTTAGATGGCACCTACTATGTGTAAGGCAATATGATTAGCACTTCATAAATATCATCTCATGTTTGATCTTTATAATAACCCTATGGGGTGTTATTGTTGTTTGGTAATGTCTAACTTTTAGTGATCTTTTTGAGGTTTTATTGGCTAAGATAATGAAATGATTTGCCATTTCTCTCTCTAGCTCATTTTACAGATGAGAAACTGAACAAAGAGGGTTAAATGACTTCCTCAGGGTTACACAGCTAGTAAATTTCTGAGGCAGGATTTTAGCAGTAGAAGGTACATCTTCCTGATAATGGACCTAGCACTCTATCCACTGTACCACAGAGCTGTCTACTTTGAGAAGTAGAGAGTATTATGATCTTCTTTTCATAATTAAGAATAGTGAGGCAAACAGAGGTTAAATGACTTACCCAAGGTAACATAGCTAGTGATTTAAGGTCAAATTTTAACTCAGATCTTCTTGTTCCTAGACTTAGTTCTCTATCTTCTGTGTCACTAAACCGTCTCACAAAAGGCTTGTTTGAACAAGACCCTTCTTGTCTCCTAGACAAGCTCTCTATCGTGATGCTCTACTGGAAAAGAACACAGTGATTGACATGATGTCAATATTTAAGTAAAATTAAAGGACTGAGGGTAGATATTTTTATTAGGAATTGGAAAGCAGGAGATTCAGGTACTTAACAGGTTGAGAACATATTAACTACTAAGAAAAAGAAGAGGGGAGGATAGAATTGGTCATTTTGGTCTTATTAAATTGCATGCTTATTTTTTAAAATATTAAAAACATTTCATACCAATTGGAAAAGACTTCATAAGAACAGGCCCAGAGTGTATATCTGTTGACAGAAACCCAGCCTAGCTACCATCTAAAATATTCCTTACCTCAGTGCCTCAATAGATACAGAATTTTCCAACACACAATTCTTGAAGCTTCTAGCATCTATAGTTTGGAGTTTATATTGCCGTTATAGTTTGTATTTATTATAATTATGATAGTTGAAGGAAGTATAATACCAAGGAGATTCCATATTCTTGAAGAAATAAAATAGGATTTAAAAAAATAAAAGTAACTTGAATCATTATTTGCTGTTAAATGTTTAAAACAAATTCTGTAGTGAAAATTATTTTATAATGATAATAGCTGACTTTTTAAAAAGTAAATTAATTTACAATTAATGCTTTATTTTATCATCCCATTTAATAAATGAAGCATCACTTATTTATTTGAAATTTTTCATTATGATCCTCTAAAACAGTAAATTTCTTTTTATTTTTTCCTTCTTATACCGTTTAGTACTCCAACCTCTCCCTATGAATAATTCTTCTAATTACTATAATAATGAATACAGTTTTTGAAAATTACATATAACATTTCTCCACATATGAGTACAAACAATTTGATAGTAAATTTCTTTTTAAATGGCTATGGTGAATGATTTAAAAATATGTATATCAATATGGCTAGCACTCTGGAAATCTGGCTAAGATTCACTCTCAAATTAATGAGACCTTGGACAATGAACATATATCAAAACAGAATTACTTGAAATATTTTCAGCTGGCAAGAAATATTTTACCCAGAAGCCTTTGAGAGGCCTAGGTTACCTTCATGGACTGAAGAACCTTCAGATGATTACAATAAATGGCAATTATTATTATCATATTTCTCCTTTTATTATAGCTGTTGTGTACATTCCTTTACCCTTGGTAAGGAAATGTCCTAGACTTTTGTAGGCATTGAAAAAATAATAAACTCTGTGAGGATAGGATCAGCACTAAAGCATAAGATAATTTCTGGTAAACTGCAAACTAGCCTGTAGAATTTTGCTGAGACTTCAAAGTTGAGCATGTAATAAGAGAATTTCTGGATCAGTTTTATTACTTCTATTTATTTAAGAAGGCCATGTCACATAACTATCTATAGATGTGATGTTAATGGTCAGTCTGTAAATTCTAGCTATATCTCCAGTGTTTACTCACCAGTTTATTATTTTACGTGATTTAGACATTTTTCTTCTGCTGTCTTTTGTTTGATGTGCAAATCTTGATTTTCTCCTTCTGACTTCAGTAAAATCCATTTTATCCATTTTGCCAATGTAACCAAAACCTATATAATATAGATTAAGACTGCTTTTTGGGGCACACTGTATTTTTGTATACTTTAGGTCTATTCTCTAAGCATGTAATAAGCCATTTTTTCCAATACTTTGGGTGTTAATAGTTTCTGATTAGCAACAGTAATCATCAATGAATCCTTGGATAATTTTTGTCACATTTTGAATTTTTTTTAAGTTAAAAAATCCTGGGTTTTAATACTAATTATGTTTCTCACTAGCCAAATATTTCTGGCCAAGTTATTTCAGGTTCATGGTTTCCTGATCTATTAAATGACTCGAATTATTTATCATCCAAATTTTATGATTTTAGAAACTTATTCCCAGTGTTAAAAGGAAATTTCAGTAGAATAAAAGCAAAAAAAAAGTTCTCTCTACTAATAATGAGTTAATTTTGTTCTACTCTGTTAATAATAATATAGTTAGTATTTCCATAACATCTTCTGTGTACCAGATACTATGCTAAACATTTTACAAAGATCATCTCCTTTGAATCTCACAACCTGTGAGGAAGATGTTATTATTATCTCTATTTTACATATAAAGAAACTGAGGCAAGTAAGACTTAAGTGACTTGCTCTGAGTTACAAAGATACTAATCATCTGAGGTCATATTTGAACTCATGTCTTCCTGACTATGGAGCAGCTAGGTGATATAGTAGACAGAAGTTCTTGGTTTGGAGTCAAGAAGACTCATCCTCTTGAGTTCATATTTGTCATCAGACACTAGTTGTGTGACTCTGGGTGAGTAATTTATCCTCATTTGCCTCAGTTTCCTAATTTGTAAAATGAGCTGGAGAAGGACATGACAAACCACTTTAATATCTTTGCTACAAAATAAATGAAATATTGGACAGGATTGGAAAATGAATAAACAACAACTTCCTGAAGTCCAGTACCCTGCTCATTGTAGTGATGGTGATAATTATAGCTCATATTTATCTAGTGCTTACTATGTGCCAGGTACCATGCCAATCATTTTTTTTAAACCCTTAACTTCTGTGTATTGGCTTATAGGTGGAAGAATGGTAAGGGTGGGCAATGGGGGTCAAGTGACTTGCCCAGGGTCACACAACTGGGAAGTGTCTGAGGCCAGATTTGAACCTAGGACCTCCTGTCTCTAGGTCTGGCTCTCAGTCCACTGAGCTACCCAGCTGTCCCCAATGCCAATCATTTAAAAACTATTTTTATCTCATTTTATCCTCAAACTATTCTGGGAGGAAAATACTATTATTATCTTCACTTTACAGATACAGAAACTGAGGGAAACAATGTTAACTTGCCCAGGATCATACCTCTAGGGAGTATGGGAAAGGATTTGAACTGTGGCCATTTTTATTCCAGGCCCAGCACACTATCCACAATGCCACCTAGAAGACCAACACATTATTTTTTATTAACCCCATCTTTTGGATTTTCTCATTTTTTAGTCCAACTTTCCTATTTGGTTTCATTTAAAAAACAAAACAAAACATTTTTCCCATTTATTTTCTAACTTTGTAACTTCCTATTTCATAGCACAATATCATTTAAATAATAGGGGATTAAATGAATTTTGAACTGAATTATTTACATTTATATAAACCTTTATAACTAACAAGGAATTTTCCATATTTTGACACTTCTGATCTCAAATATAACCCATATGTCAGCAGTCAATAGAGAGCATGATTATTCCCATTTTGTAGATGGGAACCTAGATCTCAGAAAAATGATTTGATTTGTACAAGTTTACACAGTTCTCCACACCAGAACTCAGCTTCCTTATAAGAGGAATAAATATAGTCTGAAGCAGCTTCATGTCCCTGCACTGACTGCAAGAAGAATCCAGATCTTCTAAGTGGAGGATATACAATATTAATTCCTTTCTAATTAATTTTATGGAAACACTGGGTAATGGGAACATTAGGGAATGAGTTGTCTGTTGTTATTTTCACAGCAAATGTTAAAAGGAAATCTACAATGCAAATTCTCCTTTAGAACTCCTAACCAAGTGTTTTCTTTTCATTTCTGGGGAGAAGGAGGAGGCTGGGAGGGACAAGGGCTATAAACATCTTTCTCCAGTGCTTTTCCAGCTGCTCAACGATTATTACAACTTAAATGTATGAACATTAAGAAATGATAAGAGATTTAAGGGCAGATACATTATAGGAAGATAACTTCTATTTTTTAATGCAATCAAGTGTGAAACAGTGTAAACTCTTAAAAAGGACACATTTGTTAATCTGAAAAATGAATACAGTGAAACCTGCAGGGATGAAATTTCCCCCATAGCCCCACTTTATTGACTGTAAAACCAATTACACTTTTTATATGTCAACAGGACAGACAAGTGTGTAGGATTGTGAAGCTAATTAATTCCTTTCTATTTATGACTGCAAGGCTTCAGAAGAGCTGTGATTTCATCTGTTCAGTCATTCCCTATACTCTTGAAGATCTTGTCGCTGACACACTTTAGAAGACAGTTTCATGAGTTTAAATATTCAAAATTGTATGCTCTCATGGCCAGTCCTTCTGGCTATTCACTTAACAAAACTGGCCTTCAGACTAACACATAGTCTTCAGTTTAGGTGCTCTGGTTGATACTTTTCAGCTTTTTCAGCTTTATGCAGTCAGTGAGACCTAGAATTCCCACTAATATGACCTTTGGAGGTAGCTTGGCTTACTAGATAAAGGATGAACAAATGTATTTAAAGCCAGAGAATACTTATGTTGCATTATTTGGCATGTGTTGAAGATTGATTAATTTTGGTATATTCCATTTCCATTGAATATGGAGCAACATTGGACCAATCATACAACATCTCTGACCCTCAGGTTACTCATGTATAATATGGTACAAATAATCCATGTGCTTCCCACTTCTCAAGTATTTGGTAAAGAATTTTTTTTTAAACCAAAGCCCTGTATAAATGTGAGTTGTATTCTAAATCCTAGTTTATTTCATGTTAAAGTTGAAATACATGCATGAAAAGATTCAGCCTCAAAGGACATGATTTCAGATGCCTAGGATGTGGATTCCAGGAAAGGCTACACTTCTTAAGACATTTAAACACATGTGTAAGGTACCTCACCTTGTGAAGACATAGCATTTTACTCTTTATCTATAAAATTAAGGGATCGGGCTAGATAACTCTTAAGATTATTTCTAGTTCAAAATCTATGACTATATCTGAAGAAACTGGACAAGGATCTCATAGATAGGAAATGTGGGAATTAGTTCTTCAAATCCACTTAGCTTTTTAGTATGCCACATTATCTCAAAATTGCCTCAAATAGAAAAATATATTTAGTATTTTTGGTTAGTACCCACATTACATTCTGATGAATTGAAAGTAATTTTATTAACTTATTAGTTATACTTTCTGACAACTGACACACCTGAATTGAAGGTGACATGCTGATAGTTTAAGACTGTCAGATTTTATACAGATTGCCAGGTGACTGAGTTGTAGGGGAAAGGGCGATCTTTTTTAAAGTTAACTTTTTGTTATATTAATCAATGAAAATGATTAGTCTAGAGGCATGGTGGCAAACCTATGACACACATGCCAGAGGGGACACTCAAAACCCTCTCAGTCAGCATGCCCACCATCACCCCAGTACAGAGTTCACCAAAGTTCATTCCTAGAAAGCCAGAGGGACATGGGACCAGGCTGGTCCGCTCCCCTTCTCCATTCACATCTGAGGACATCACTTACCCCTTTAAAAGATTTACCATCTCTGGTCTAGATTGTCAAGTTTTAAAATAACAAGTAAGTAAACTAGTCCTGAAGTAGAGAATTTCTAGGCACCTATATAAGAATTAAAGGAGCCAGTGTCTTTTCACTAATATTGTAGAGTAGATAGAGAATGAGGAGAAGAGTAAAGATGAGGAAAAGAAGAATAAGGAATAAAGAGGAAGAGGAGAAGAAGAGATGGGAAGGAGAGGAAAGGTGGGAAACAAGATATATTTCTAGAAAAATTAGAGGATTATAAATGATTTTGGTATGAAGCATTTCAAAGATAAATAATTCAAAAGCATTTCAGTTTTATAGCTCAGATAACTGAACTACAGAACTCTTAAATGAATTGTTGAGTTTCAAATAAGTAATAAACACCATGAGCTAGTGACCAGTATAGGTAGATGGAGCTTCATCAACCAACCACTATTTAAATAATGTTCTAGGTACTGTGCTAAGCCATGGAAATACAAAGAAAAGTAGAAGGGAAGTTTCTCCTCTCAAGGAGTACATGATCTAGGGTCAAATTTGAGGTTTTTCCACTTGATAAAATCGTAGGCCTGCTTCCTATTATCATTATTTAAACCCTTGACTTTCTTCCTAAATTCAATGCAAGTATTGGTTCCAGGGGAGCAGAGCAGCAAGAGCTAGGCAGTTGGGGAAAAGTAACTTGCCCAGCATCCTACAACTAGGAAGTATCTGAGTTCAGATTTGAACCTGAATCCTTTGGATTCCTGACCTGACACTCTATCCACTAAGCCACCTAGTTGTCCTTTTATTATTGCAAGGAAAAGCTTCATTATTTTTATATGAAACATATGCAGAGCAAACATCATCATTATCATCTCCATTTGAGGAGGGCTCACTCGGAAAGACGAACTCCTGACTGACAGGCTAGTATTCTGGTGGGTGGTAAAGGAAACAGGAATGAGAGACTAAAAATCAAAATCAATCTTCCCAGTTCTCTGGTTACTGGCAGAATCCTAAATATGGCACTCTTGTGGGAGTAGAATTGATTTTATATCCAACAGAAAGGATCTTTCTCATATTATAAATTGAAAGGATCTATAGAAATGGGGCTATTCCCACAAAAGGGGCCATCTTGTTTGTGGGTTTTCCCTCCCTTTCCTACCTTCTAGCCTACATACAAGCAGATGGCATCACTGAAGCTGGTGATTAATCACCAGGAAATATCATACCATATAGTCTATCCAGACGACTTAGGGTGGTATCCTCCTGAGGCTTCCAGTGATGCAGAGCCCTGGGAATCCCCATGCTGTCCCCCATATTCAAGGATGCATTGCCCCCCTGGCCGAGCGACAGCTGGAGAACACAAGAGTTTTCTTCCCTATCCAAGGAGCAGCTTTCATGGAGACAGGCAATGCCTCGAGGTCTGCTGCTGCTGCTTCTAAGACCCCAGAGGCAACTTCTTCCATATGTTCAGCTGCTGGTACCATAGCACATGCTCAGTTCATGACTAGTAGTTGCTCTAAGTCAATCCAATTCAAAAGTAAAGGGAATCAGGCTTCTTACAGGAAGGACATACACTCTGGAGAATGAATCTTAAACTAAACAGTTTATCTCTAATCTTCTCCCATACCTGATGATTCCAGTTGAGACATGGATAACTATGAATTCAAAGTTGTATCATTTTTTAAAATTTTTCTTCTTAATTTTTTCATTTACATTAGTAATAGTGATCACATTGATCATGCTATATTGTTAATAAACTAATTTCCTCATAGTGACTGATAGATAGGGAATGAAATTGAAACCATCCCCAATTTTAAAGATTAAACAACTATGACTCAGAAATATGTATTAATATTGAAAGTTACAATCCTAAAGTATAATAAAAGAAAAGTCTCTCCTTGGGTTCAGGAGAAAGAGAGAGGAAGAGAGACAGACAGACAGAGAGACATGACAGAGACAGAGAGAGATAAAGAGAGACAGAGACAGAGAATGAGAGAAATAGAGGCAGAGAGATGTAACAGAGATAGACAGAGAGAGACAGAGACAGAGAGAGACAAAGACAGAGAAAGAGAGACAGAGAGACAGAGAGACAGAAAGAGAGAGACAGAGAGAGAGAGGAGCAAACAACCTTAACTGAAGAGAAATATTCACATTAAGAAAGACAGTTGAGAAGGTCAAGTAAGTCCTGTTGAGCTACTTAATAGAAGTAGGTAAAGCACCCAAAACAGTAGCAAACTTGGTTGGATTGCTTAGGTTAAAATTTTGAGTCTAACAGAACTAGACATTAGGTGGCAGTGTGGGGAGGTATGGGGACCTCAGACCTATTGAACACCCCAAAATTTGGAGATTGGTGCTGATTCATAAGAGGAAATGAGGATTAGTTGGTATTGAGTCTCCACCTAGAGAAGAAAAGGGACATTGGGCAATTGCTATAGATTTTATTTATATAGCAGGACAACTCACAGGATTTGAACTTCCAGGAAGTTTCGTTTTTGTTTTGTTGTTTACCTGTGCACTGAGGCCACCGAGGTCCTTACAAATATTGCATTCAACAATGTTGACTATGTAGAATACTTTGTGATAAGCTCAGGCTACAAAAATAAAAATACAATAATCCTTTAATTAGTGAGCTTACATCTTAAACACAAAATGCAAAATGGACACATTAGTATAATGCAAGTAGAGAGGAAAGTTGTTTCTAAGAAAAACAGAATGCTCAAAAAAAATTGAGGTGGGAGAGGATCCTGACAAATGCAGTGATAAGGAAAGTCTTCACTTAGCTCATGGTGTTTGATCTGATTTTTGAATGAAAGTAAGGATTAAAATAAAAGAAATGTGAAAGGGAAATTTAGACACTGGGGATGATGTGCAAATTTCTGGAGGCAGCAGTTGGAATGTCAAAGTTGGTGAATAAGTAGCTCTCCATTCTGAATGAAATTTAAAATGTTTGAAGGGGAGTTATGTGATATGAGCCTGGAAAAGTAATTTAAGGCCTGATTTTAAAGGATGTTAAATCCCAGACTGAGCAGTTTGCATTTTATCCTGAAGGTACTAAGTAGTGACCCAAGATTTTTGAGAAAGGGAGTAGCATGTTCAGACTTATATCTTTGAAAAATTCATGTAGTCGCTATTTAAAGCAGACATCTAAGCCTTTTCTTTACATTAAAAACTTTTAAAAAGTCAATTAAAAATTTAATCATTTTGAACAACAAATATGTGTATACTTGATTATCTATAAATTATCTATACAAAGCCTTTCAAAAGTATCTTTCCAGTTTTAATCTTTAATAGTTTAAAACTAAAATGTCTTTAATACACTGTATAGTATACTATCAAAATAATTATATAATTTAAAATTCCACAAAATATTTAAAAATAATAAAGATAAATAATATTAGATCCTAGAATAAGCATTTAGCCCCTGGGATTTCATGAAAGGATAGTAAGATGGTCAGACTTGCAGTTTAGAAACATTACTTTTGCTTCTACATGAAAGATGGATTAGAGATGGAAGAGCAAATTTTATCATTAGAATCTATTTAGCTATTACTTTGAGTACCAGGGTAGTAGTTACATTTTAATTGCCCTGAGATCCTGAGACTGTACAGTGGGAAAGTTGGGCATGGGAGGATATGAAGGTTATATATGGTTTCATTGGATATAAGGCCCATGGTTAGCTTTCACATTGAAAGAGTGATTGGACTCATTTTTCCAAACTCTTAGTTATGGCACTACAGGAGAACTGTAACCCATTTAGAGGACATTATAAAATGGATCAGAAAGAGGAGTTAATGGAGAAAGAGAAAACACATAACAGACTTCAGTATTGACCAAGGAAGAGATGATGAAGAGGTGATTTTGGATAGTGGTCATTTAAGTACAGCTAAGCAATTAGATACAAGAATTAAATGGGTAGAATTCACAGGAAATGGAAATGGATTCAATCCAAATGAGAGAATTTTAAAGAGAAGTTACAAGTCATTGTGATGAGAAGAGTGGAAGTAACCTCAACATAAATAGGTGAATTTGGAGGAATAAAGGGTTTATGGAGAACAATAGTGATAAGTTTTGGACATGTTGAGTTTTTAAGGTTGAAAGACTATCTAGACAGACATTTTAATCAGTTTGTTGATGTGGGGTTTGGGGGAGAGTGTAAGAATAAAACTATATGGTACAGTGGATATAGCGATAGGCTGAGGAAGATCTGGGTTTGAACCCTATCTAGGCACTATATAGCTGTGTAACTCTGGCCAACTGAGTTACCTAGCCTCAGTTTCCTTAACTGTAAAACAGTGATAATAGCAGTACCTAACATGAACGAAGGGTTGTTTTTAGGATCAAATTGGATAATTATTTTTTAAGTGCTTAGTGCAATGCCTAGAACAGTGTAGGGGCTACAGAAATGCTTAACACTATCATTCTCTTACAATTACCAAGTGGGGTAATATATATATGAATATTTTTTTCATATTTTTCAATATCAAATATTGATATAAAATATTTTTCAAATATATTTTCAAATATATTTGAAAACTTTAAAGCACAATATAAATAAAAGCTATTTTGTTGTTGTTGTTATTGTCTACATGGGTTGTTCATCTGTAGAAATGTGATCACAGAACTGTTCGTGAGATAATCAAAGGAGATGGTGAAAGAAGATAAAGAGAAATGTTCCAGAAGAAGGTGTTGAGAAGCAGCCATGCTTAAAGGTTGGGAGATTTGTAATGATCGAGTAAATGAGAATGAAAAGAAATAAACAAGTTGGCAGAAGGAAACCAAGAGAGAACAGCAAGGAAGATGGCTTGAATGGCTTGTCTAGGGCCAAGAGCTTCCAAATGTTAGAGCTGATATTTATTTCTCTATCCCTGATAAATATTTAAATATTTGGTTACCAGTGAGTTCCAAATCCCCAGAGGCATTCAGTGATTGGGAATCCAAAAATTGTCCCTTCAGATTATTAAGGGAGTTAGTCCTCTGTGCCTCTACAGTCAATCACCTGCAAAATGCTATGTTTTCAGGAATCTTCTAACTGCTTTTTAGTTTCTCTGTGTCTTTTTTCTCAGATATCATTTCTCATTACTATCAAGACTAATCCTAATTATTTTTCATTTCTCTCTCTCTCTCTCTCTCTCTCTCTCTCTCTATATATATATATATA
>NC_058131.1:74179410-74219893 GCF_016433145.1 Gracilinanus agilis
TATATATATATATATATACACAAATCTAAATCATTTTCTCAAGCTGCCTCCAAACTACTTCTTTTTTTAATTTTTATTTTTTATTATCATTCAAAACACACTTCCATCAGTCACTGTCGTAAGAGCACATTCATACAAAGCCAAAATCTCAAAATAAAATCATAAAGACATTGATGTGAAAGATAGTATGCTTTGATCCTCATTCATCCAACTCCAACAGTCCTTTCTCTGAAGATGGATAGAATTCCCTGTCATAAGTTTTTTAGGATTGTCCCAGATCATTGAATTTCTGAGACTAGCCAAGTTTTCACAGTTGACCATAATAACTTTTTTAAAACTTATTTGGGGGAGTTGGGTGAAGCCATGATGGTACACAGACCTGCCTGATTTCTACCAAATTACCCTCCAAACTTTAATATAATTTCTCAAAGTGAATTCTGGAGTATAAGAATGTACAAAAGGATGAAGTGTGACAATTTTCAGTGAAAAATAACTTTAAATGTTGGCACAAAAGGTCTACCACACCAAGGTGTAGCACTAACTGGTGAGCCAAGGCAGGATCCACCATAGCATGCTAGCCCAGACTTTGATAACAGATGTATCAGCAGCAGCAGTTTCCAGAGTTCTCAGCCATATATGGTAATGGGGCTGGGGTTGGACATCATTTGGGAAGGCAATTATAGGGGTCTATTTGCTGGTTCTGGGATCAGGGTTCTATTTTATTATCCTTCCACACATCTAGGGCATAGTCCTGGATTGAACTCAGGGAGAAGAGAAACACTAGAACCTGAGTTCTTAAGGCTACAGAGTAGCAAATAACCTTGGTCCTAGTTTCAGGGTGGCAAAAGATGCTTGTGGTCACTCACACATCATACTTCTGTGGTTACTCTTTAGATCATATCATCTTGGAAGAACTGAAAACTTATAGATTCCCCAGAGCTATCCTTAAAGCCAGCTGAATGAAATTATCTTAAATACTGCAACAGTGTCTTCAGGAGAATAGTGCCACCTTTAACAGTCTTTCAAGTTAAAAGACAAGGAAAAGACTGGAAAATGTGCAAACAAGAATAAAAGAAACTAAATATAGAAAGTTATTTTGGTGAGAGGGAAAACCAAAACACAGAATCAGATAAAGACAAAAATATCTAAAATAATTAAATATTTGACATTATTAAATTTGCTTCTATCTTCTAGTCTGTGGAGATATATTTTTTTGCAACTGGATTCTATCATCCAACATGTTAATGCTCTTTCCTAGCTTCATGTCATCCATCAGCAAAATTAATAATCATGACAATCAAAACTACCTCCTTACTCCCCAATAAAAGTGTTGAACTGAAGAGGACAAAGGACAAAGGACTGAGCCCTAGCACTGGAAATCTCCTTCAAAGTTGTCATTGTTTTATGATTTACTCTGTTTCCATATAAGTCTGCCCAAAGCAATTTACTTAAATTAATTTATTCAATGTTCTGTTATGATAAAAATTCCTGGAGACTATGTATTAATTTATAATTATTTATTAGTAAATTTTTTAGAGATAGAGAAAGATCATCAGGCCAACCAAACTAAAAAAAATCCACTGCCCAAGTCACTGAAAGCAGCTGCTTGCCAAGATTGCCCAGCCAGATAGAGTAAAGCCCATGCCTACAAAGCAGTAAATGTTCCAGAGAGGATGGAGAGTGAGTCCCCAAACAAAGAGTAGTCAAGCCCTGTGGCCCACAGAGAAAACAAAGAGCAGATCAACATCTCCCAGCCAGATAAGATCCCTGGATTTAGACCAAGGAAAGAACATTAGTTCTGTTCAGGTCATAAAAAAGACCCTTTGAGTTCCCCTTTACAGTCAGCCAAAGGCCAGTATCAACAATCTGGTTTTCAAATTGATTGAGTACATTTTAAATTACATTTACACAGTTTTTAACATTTAGGTAAATTTGTTGTCTGTCCCTAATCCCCTAGACTGATATTTGTTCACCTCTGGAACGTTGTACTTGTGACTATGAAAATTGTTCTGTGAAATAATGCTTAAGCAGAGACCAGTTTTCTCTCTTTTGTGCCCCTGGGTCTCTCAATGATTGATATGGGATGGTAGAGGGACTCTGAGACCAAGGAACATTTCATAGGTACTCTTGATGTTATTACACTTATTGCTCTTTGTGTTCAAGTTTGTGATAATCAATTATCTCCATTCCACCATGAGTAATTATATACCTAGAATCCAACTATACAATTGGAATGGCCAACCTTATCATTCATTTCCAGCCTAAGTAATGTAGTAGATAGAACACTGGACTTAGAATCAAGAAGACTTGAATTCAGATCATCTCTCAGACACTTACTGGTTTTGTGACCCTTCATATGTCATCTAACCTCTGTCTGCCTTGGTGATCACACCAACAAAATAGGGAAATTAATAGCAGCTGTCTCACATGACTGTTGTAAAAATAGAATGAAATAATATTTATATAATGCATTGCAAATCTAGTAATGCTATAGGAAGAGTAGCTATTATTATTATTTATTCCTCCCTTCCACTATGATTTTCCCACCAGGAATGAATAATTAGGTGGTCAAAAAAAAGCAACTCAATATTATAGGGTATTAATAGCCTAGTTTTTTTAATAAGAATATCTGGATTCAGGTTCAGACTCTAATGACATACCAGCTGTTTATTCCAGGACAAGTCATGTAACCTTATGCAGCTAAATGTCCTTATCTGCAAAGTAAAAATAATAATGCCTATGCTAAACAACATCAAAGATTGCTGTAATGAAAGCAAATTGTAAACTTTAAAAATAATAGAAATGAAAGCCATTGATAACAGTACTATAAATCAATAAATATTTATTAAGAGCTTAGTATGTGCCAGTCACTGTGCTAAATGATGAATGATAATGATAATTATTATTGTAATGTTTCTCTGAAAAATAATAAATCATTCCCTCTGTCTGTTTGCTACTGAAATTGTTCTCAAGATGCTTTTAGGAAGCCTACAAAAGATAAGTATATATCCCAACACTTTAATTCAATTCCCAAAAGCAACTAATTTATTCATCTTTACAATAGTTTACTGAGTATTAAACGTAGAAGAAAATAGTTGGATAGGGAATTGTCTCATGACCATTTCTACCTCAGTGCCATTGAGATTTAGATTAGAATGAAAACTAAAATGATTCTAAATATTATTAATGATTACTATTTATAAATCACTTGAAGTCTTGCAAAAGACTTTAATATATTATTTCACTCATATCTTCTAATAAACTTGTGAAATAGGTAGTATTTTGACCATTTAACACAGGAGAAAATTGTTGTTTTATGTAGATTGGTGTATGCTCCCAGATCAAAGGGCTAGTAAGATGCATATCCACACAGAACTAGAATTCAGATCTTGTGACCATAGAGAAGTAGAAGCTAACTATAGGCAACTAAATAGTGACATAAATAGGATACTGGGCCCAGAGAGAAAGACCCAAGTTTGAGAAAATTCTGCCTCTGACTTTTTACTAGTACTGAAACAATTCAATCTGGTTACTCAGTCTGCTGTTTCTTTAACTGGAATGTTGATACAGCAATAGCACCTACCTTCTAGCATTTTTGTGAGGATCAAATGAACAAGAAAAAGAAATACTGGGGAAAGATTTTCTGAATCCAAAGTTGACTTTTATTATAGAAGCTGTAAATCACAAAGTTAGGGTCACAGAGAAGTCCACAATAATCTAAAGACCCAAGTCCACTCGATGGCTAGTTTATAGGCATCATACAAAAGAGTCAGATTATACAAACTCATTTCAGAAAAGGAAAGTTGATCATCTACATCTCTCATCTTCTAGAACATATCCTTCTACAAGAAGTACAGGTTTGTTTTTTTCTTATCTTGGGACCAATTATGTAATTTCTGTTCCATATATGATGAAGAGCCAAGGTTATTCTGTAATAGAGATATCATAAATTCACAGCCTTCAGGAATATCTGGATACTTTCCAGGACACTGGAGGCATGTGCAAATCCTTTGGCAGGAATATCTTGCCAAGGTACTTCAAGGGATTCTCCTTGTTATTTTACTCAAATTGTGGTTATTGATTACTGATTCTCTTACACAATTAATCAATCATTTAATAATTTAGATTATTCCTTACAAATTACACTAAAATACAAGTTACACTAAAATACTGATTTTCTAATGAAATTACATGCAGAAGATATACAGGTCCAGGGAGACATTAAACAAGTAATATGAACTGAAGTTTCTTAATTAAATTATCCATGACACAGATGATAATATTTACAAAGCACTTAGAAGAATGGTAAGCACATAGTTGGAGCTTAATAAATGCCGATTCCTTCCCCTTTCCAGATTCACACACACACACACACACACACACACACACACACACACACACACACATATACATGTGTGTATATAATCTTTGTTCCACTCAATCTTATTGGAAAGTCTTCTAGCTTATCCCTGTTAAAAATAAATTTGCTGATGTTTTGGGGTAGAAGCATCTATTCATTTTAAGAAAAAATCCATATGCTTTTCCATTATTTTGTATTTTGTCAAAAGCTTTTTCTGCATATATTGTTATAATCATTTGTTATTGATAGAATAGATTGTGTTGATAATCTTCCTTATAGTAAACCACCCTTGCCTTTCTGTTAGAAATCCTATTTGGTTATAATGTATAATCTTTGAGATATGTTCTTGTAGTTTCCTATTATTTTATTTAGGAATTTTGAATCCATATTCATTAACAAAATCTGTAATTTTCTTTCTCTGTTTTTGCTCTTATTGGTTTAGTTCATTGGCAATATATTACTTTCACAAAAGGAGTTTGGTAGAACTCCTTCACATACTATTTCAAATATTTTATTTAATATTGGAATTAGTTGATAGTTAAATGTTTGGTAGAATTCACTTACATCTGGTCTTGATGCACTAAAGCCATGGTAGGGAATCTATGGCATATGTGCCAAAGATAACATGCATAGACCTCTCTGTGGGCATGAGCCGCCTGCCAGAGTTAGTTACCAGAAAAGCAGAAGGACTCCACAGAACCACTGCCTTTCCCCTCTCCTCTGTGCCTCCTAGCCATTCTGCCCAGCAGCCCAATCAACATGCTTGCTCCCTCCCCTGAATGGAGCACCTGGTGCTATAACTGCCCCAGAAGCAACATTTGAAAATGATAGAGATTAAGATTTCAACTCAATGTAAGGACAGCAGTGTGACAGGTAAAATCTGAAATAACTGAGGAACCAAAGTTGGGAACTTCTGAGGATATTTATTGATTGTCAAAGCATCCAATTATACAACAAATCAAGATAATGTCCCTCAGAAAGACACTGGATGCCAAATACTGGGGCAGAGTGGAATTTATGCATTAAAAGAACACATTTAACAGATTATAAAGTAGAATGCAAGATTAGTTAATCTGACTGGTACAAAGATAAGGGATTTACTGAATTGGGAGGGGGATGAAAGCATTTCAGGAATTGAGAGGGGGGAGATAAAGTAGGTACACTTTCTGTAATTCAGGATATAATTCAATTCCCATGATTAGAAAACTGGTAGAATTTATAGGAAAATGAAGACATGTCCAAATGGAGTTACACAATTCTCTCAAGATTTCCTGACAATAAAAATATGCTGAAATGGAATAGACTCTCTTAAAAAGTAATAGGTTCCTGCTCTATGGAAGTTCTCAAATAGAAGGTGAATGACCACTTGTGGGGCATGCATGTATTAAAGGACATTCCCAATTCAGGTTCAAATTAAAGGTCCTCTGTGTGTCACTCACACATGTATACATACATACTCCAACTATAATGGACTATTATTTTATAGTGGGTGAATTTAATATAAATTGTACCCCCTTGTTCCATTTGAAAACCCAGTTTTGGTCAGCATCAGTCCCACCATTTGACTACCTCACATGACATCCTTGAAAACAGAAGAGTCTAGCAGAAGTTCCCACACAATAGGTGGCATGGCAAAAAAAGTCAAGACTCAGACCCAGACTAAGGTTAAGCATATCCCACCAAAGACTCTCAGGAGGAGTAGCGAAAACTGGCTTTGCAAGAGAGGTGAAACAGGAAGAACTCTCTCCTTTGCTGGACACTTGTTCCTCTCTCTATCATCTCTGGAATGTTTAAGTCTTGGGACACACTGGCTGGGTGTACAGCCTCTTGCAAACAACCCTGCAGTGTGTGCAAAATAGCTAATAATATGCATGGTCAGGTGATCGTGGCATCTTTTTCTCTCTAACCTTTGCTAATAAATAATTATAAATTAATGTACAGTCTCCAGAGAATTTTAATCATTACAATAGTTATAATTTCCATTGAGGGAACTGACAATATGAAGGTTACAACAGGCTCAGTTTCCAGAAAAGTAATTGCTCCCCCATAAACAGTGAATTTGACCATTAAAGTTTTAAATTGTGAATAATCAACAACTCATTTATCTTATATAGGTAACATTTTTAAAAGTATATGTCTGTTTAATATGCATCTCATTTTCTTTAGAATTTTACTGATCATAATTACACACATATTTTAATAATCATATATTGCCATTGCCCAATACTTTCCTTTAACCACTCAGAACTTATGACTTTAATTTCACAGATCCAAACATAAGTCTAATTTACAAAAAGAAATAAAAAGAGGTAGCTTTATTAGTAACCATAGAAATACCACTAAAGTGGAAGTGAGAGAATCTATATTGGAATCCCACGTCTGTCATTTTGTGACCTCAAAAGAGTTACTTCCTCTCTGGGAAATCAGTTTTCTCATCTGCAAAATTAGGAGGTTGGACTAAAGTTCATGAAGGTTCTTTTCAAATCTAAATTCTGCTATCTATTAAAAGATAATAAATAGGCCTTTTGTTAATATAACATTAACATGATGAATAAGTGACATTTAGAAAGTAATTAAGATTATTATCACAGTTAATATATTTCTAAATATCAATAGGATCATGCCTCTTGATTTGCCCTCCTGATGTGTGACATACTTATTTTAAAATTAATGTTCCAATAATGCCTTCAGTTATCTCACTTTTACTGCTTTCAATTATTCCTGTCACCAAAGCAGAGCCATGAATGAAACAAGGTAATAAAAAAGCTGATTTATTACCATACATATCTTGGAAGGTGTAACTGATTTGGGAAAGTATATTCTATAAGATCAAAGAATCTGGAGATTGTTAGAAACTTGATAGCTAATTTCAAATTTTAGCAAGTTTGTTTTTTGCTCTGATATCACATGTACTTGATATTTTTATAACAAAAATAGAAATATAATATTTGTGCCTTCTTATATCCATAGAAATTATCCTTTCATAGATGATACTATTGCTTTTAACTATGATTAACTTTCATAATTAAGGAAAATCATTTTAAATAAAACTAATAGATGACCCATGTCTTCCTCATTTATTTTTATATCCCTTTAAGGATTGTTTTTGAATTTTTAGAAGTAATAAAAATATAACATTGTTCTAAATTTACTATTCGTCATTATGTAAAAATAAGCATTTTAAAAGCTAAGTGAAACAAGTCTTGAAAAAAATGTTGCAGTTACCTTATTTTTTTCATTTTTTCCTTTTATTCCTTTCCTCATTCAACTCACCTTTTTAATATTTAAAAACATTTTTAGTCTATAAACATTTAAATGAAACCAGCAAATGTGCCATCTAGATCTTAAAGTATGTCCTATAAGATATACTGTATCTCTATTCCCTCACCTTTTTTTTTGGAAGAAGAATTATTTTATAATTTGTTCTATAAGAGAAAAATTAGTTATAACTTATCAGTTTTTAAAAAAATCACTACAGTTAATGAGTACATTGTTCTCCTGATTTTAAATACCTCATGAGGCACCAATTCTTGCAAATCTTCCCAAATTTCACTAAATTTCTCATCAGTAACATTTCTCACAAAATAATACCAATAACTCATATTTATTTATTTTATTGTACATTACATATACATTTTGCTGGGTCAGACCACAACATATGGGAACACATAGTGTCCCCAATTTTTGGTTTTAAAAAATGTGTGGGTATACACACACATACATATATGCCCACTCATTTGTGTATATGTAATTGTTTGTATTTTTTCCTGGGGTTGGGGTAATGAAGGGACCTTTTCTTCTGTCTTTGAATTTCTTAACCATTATTGATATCTTTGGATCAAAGAGTAAGAAAAATCTATCAACTTTCTATTATAAGTTCAAATTGTTTTCCAGACAGAATAGACAATCTCAGCTCTATTGGTGCCTCTACTACCCCACTTTTCTCCTCTGTCTCTGTCTCTGTCTCTGTCTCTGTCTCTGTCTCTGTCTGTCTCTCTGTCTCTGTCTCTCTCTGTCTCTGTCTCTGTCTCTGTCTGTCTGTCTGTCTCTCTCTCTCTCTCTCTCTCTCTCTCTCTCTCTCTCTCTCTCTCTNTCTCTCTCTCTCTCTCTCTCTCTCTCTCTCTCTCTCTCTCTCTCTCTCTCTCTCTCTCTCTCTTCCCCTCCTGCTCTGAAAGATATATGTCTAAGTATAGTAATAAATCAGTTTCTAGTAGTAGAAAGAATGTGGGATCTGGAGATAGCATTGTTTAGTTTCTGGCTCTTACACTTAGTGGCTTTAAGGCCTTTGTCAAGTCATTTTTTTTTGAGTAATTAAAAACTTGCTTTTTGTTAATGCAACTAAGGTATTATTTTTATTACAAAATTTATTTTTGAAGAAGAAAATTAAAATCTATTATTCAAACTTAAAATAATTCTGGTTCATAGATATGCTGAGTAAATCTCATTTTTATCTTACAGAAAGTTTGATGTATTACACACACACACAGACTTTTACTCCTTAACAAGAAGAGCCTCCTAATCTGTAAAGTTCAAATTTAAAATTGGCCCAGGGGGTGTTAAGTCATCCATCTTCTATCTCTGCTAGTGTCAATCATGTTCTGGAACTCATGCTTTAAATCATTACTTCTGGGACAGTTTTTGTGGGCTCTTCACAAAAGGACAGAACTTTCTTTTTATTGCTCTTGATAATGAAAATGCTTTTTTATTCACAGATAGTAGAACACATTCCATGTAAGTTTTGGTATAATTTTATTATCATTACCTCTTTTTTGCAGAGGATGAAACTGAGGCTTAAATGGTTTGATGATGAATGATTTAGTCAGTTTCAGGCAGATGGAAAATGACAACACATTGACTTCTATGTCTAAAACTAGTGATCTTCTAACATTTTTCCAGATTACATTTCAATAAAATTTTAAACAACCATTTTCTGACATTTTACAATCTATATTTTCTCCCTCCATTCTACCACTCTTCCTTCCCCAAGATAGCAAGTAATAAGATAGAGGTTGTATATGTGATATTATACAATATCTATTTCTGGTTTAATCACATTGTGAAAGAAGAAGCATATTGCTTACACTAGAGAAAGATTCATGGAGGAAATAAATGAAAAATGGTTTGCTATAATCTGAAATTAGTTCCTTCTATGGTGGTAGATAGGCTTCTTTGGCATATGTCCCTTGGAGTTGTCTTGATCCTTGAATTGCTGATGATAGTTAAATCATTCCCAGTTGAACATTGTACATTCCTGCTGTTACTGTGTAGAACTGGTCAGACACTATCATCTCACTTCCAACTACTAAATTCCTTGATTTCTTTCAAAACTCAGTTAAAATATCACATTCTGCTAAAAACCTTTTCCAATATCCTTCAATGCTAGTCCCTGCCATATGCTGATTATCCCTAAGCTCTCCAGAGTGTACCTTGTTTGGACATAGTTGTTCACATATTGTTTCCTCATTAGACTTTTAATTCTTTGAGAGTAGGGAAAGTTTTTTCTAGGTCTTGGCATAGTCTTTGTCATAGTACAGTAATATCTTGGATATATTTTGGGCTTAGATCTAGACCATTAGAATAAAGAAAATATAGTGTAAAGATTGAAATTATCAAGAGGTTGTATTTCTTAATTTTAAGTTAATTTATTGATCAATTGCTCATGACAATCTAAAATGGTGAGTAGACCTCCCTCCTCCATATTCTGAACAAGCACCAATGAGAATGAGCAGAGCAAAAGAGTGAGGTCAAAGAGAATGACAAAAGATACCTTGGTAAAAGAGTGAAGAAGCAAACTGGTACATTCGTTTTGATCAACCCTTTGTGATTCCATCACTCTCCCTGCCCTGGATCTCTCAAGATATTTCTAATCAGTAAATAATCACTGAGGAGGTGGATAGAGTCCCAACTCCTCCTTCCTTACTTCATCAAGAGGTGGGTCATAAGGACACCAACATGCCTGTTCCTCCCCAGCGTGTGGCTTGGACATCATATTTTCCGTTACCAAGCACATTCTTAATTAGTGTTCATCATAGCTGCTCAGCTCTGTCTTTAATCCTGCCATCTTTATCAAAGATTTAAACAGAAGAAGTAACCACCCTAATTCCATAGCCTGAGAGAAACTGTTTCAGCCTGGCTTTAGAATCAAGCCATTCTTGGGCAGGGCTAAAGGGAAAATTATTTCACAATTCAATAGTAATTCAATATTAATTTTCCACAGTGGAAATTTCGTTGTTTCCCAGGACACATAAAAGTTGTGTTTATACTACATTATGGTCTAGTAAGTGTGCAAGAGTATTATGTCTAAAAATACAATGTACATTCCTTAATTAAAAATATTTTCTTGTTTGAAAAATAATAACTGTCATCTGAGCCTTTAGCAAGTCATAATCTTTTTGCTGATGGAGGGTCTTGCCTTAGCCTTGATGAATGCATACTGATCAGGGTGGCAGTTGCTAAAGGTCTCAAGTGACTGTGGTAATTTCTCCAAAGTAGATAATGAAGTTGGTCCCATTGAGTGACTCTTCAGGAAACATCTCTCCATGGTACTGAATGCTATTTGATAATATTTTATCCAAATTATAATTTAAAAAAAATCCCTCAAGCCCTGTTGCTGCTTTATCAACCAAGTCTTTGTAATATTCTTCAATATTTCTGTGTCTCCCTCTTTGAGTTAATTTCAATGCACTTAAGAATTATGTATTTTCTCTCTCCAACCTCTTTATCCTTCCAGTCTAGCAAACCTTTAGCAAAGTTGCAGGATGTAAAATTAATGCACATAAATCATCAGCATTTCTATATATTTCCAACACATCACATGCAGCAAAAGTTAGAAAGAGAAATGCTATTTAAAATCACCCTAGACAATATAAAATACTTAGGAATCTATCTACCAAAACAAATAAAGGAATTATATGAACAAAATTACAAAATACTTTCCAAACAATTAAAACTAGATTTAAACAGTTAGAAAAACTTTCACTGCTCATGGGTAGGACAAGCTAACATAATAAAAATGACCCATTTTATCCAAATTAATTTACTTATTTAGTGCTTTACTTATCAAACTACCAAGAAACTTTCTTACTGAATTAGAAAAAAAATTATAACAAAATTCATTTGAAAGAACAAAAAATCGAGAATATCAAGGGAAATAATGAAAAAAAAAATGTGAAGGAAGGTGGCCTAGCAGTACCAGATCTTAAATAGTACTTTAAAGCAGTGGTCATCAAAACAATATGGTACTGGCTAAGAGATAGAAAGGAGGACCAGTGGAATAGACTTGGGGTAAGTGAACCTCAGCAAGACAGTCTATAATAAACACAAAGAACCCAACTTCTGGCACAAAAACCCACTATTTGACAAAAATTGCTGGGAAAATTGGAAAACGGTATGGGAGAGATTGAGTCTAGATCAACATTTCACACCCTATACCAAGATAAATTCAGATTGGGTGAATGACTTGAATATAAAGAAGTAAACTATAAGTAAATTAGGTGAACACAGATTAGTATACTTATCAGATTTCTGGGAAAGGAAAGATTTTAAAACCAAGCAAGAGTTAGAAAAAATTACAAAATGTAAAAATAAATAAATGTGTTTATATTAAAAAGATTTTGTACAAACAAAACCAATGCAACCCAAATTATAAGGGATTCAACAAATTGGGAAAAAATCTTTATAACAAAAAACTCCATATATATATATCAATTGTACAAAATCAATTGTACAAAAAAATCAAGCCATCCCCTAATTGATAAATGGTCAAGGGACATAAATAGGTAATTTTCAGATAAAGAAATCAAAACTATCAATGTTTATGAAAAAGTGTTCTAAATCTCTTATAAGAGAAATGCAAATCAAAACAACTCTAAGGTATCACCACCTCACACCTTGTAGATTAGCTAACATGGCAGCAAAGGAAAGTAATAAATGTTGGAGGAGATGTGGCAAAATTGGAACATTAATGCATTGCTGGTGGAGTTGTGAACTGTTCCAACCATTCTGGATGGCAATTTGGAACTAAAAGACTGTCTGCTCTTTGTTACAGTCATACCACTGCTGGGTTTATACCCCCAAAGAGATCATAAAGAAAAAAGACATGTATAGATATATTTATAGCTGTGCTCTTTTTAGTGGCAAAAAACTGGAAAATGAGGGTATGCCCTTCAATTGGGGAATGGCTAAACAAATAGTGGTATCTGCTGGTGATGGAATACTATTGTGTTCAAAGGAATAACAAACTGGAGGAATTCCACGTGAACTGGAATGACCTCCAGAAAATGATGCAGAGTGAAAGGAGTAGAACCAGGAGAGCATTGTACACAGAGACTGATACACTGTGGTAAAATTGAATGTAATGGACTTCTCTACTAGCAGCAATACAATGATCCAGGACAATTCTGAGGGACTTATGAGAAAGAACAGTATCCACATTCAGAGGAAGAAATATGAGATTAGAAACACAGAAGAAAAACAACTGGGTTGATGCAGGTATGATTTGGGATGAAGACTAAATAAACACCCTAGTGCAACTATCAATAATATGGAAATAGGTCTTGATCAATGACACATGTAAAACCCAATGGAAATGCACATCGACTACAGTGGAGAAGGGAGAAAGGGGGATTGAGGGGAGAGAAAACATGAAATATGTAACCATGGAAAAAATTTTCTATAAAAATAAAATAAAATATATTAAAAGAGTTATGTGCAAAAAAAGTCAAAATTTGTGTGTGTGTGTGTGTGTGTGTGTGTGTGTGTGTGTGTTTCTGTGTCTCAGGGAACAGAGAGACCTAAGAATGAGAGAGATGGGGAAAGGCCAGTTGGTGGAGTAGTCAGAACATACACATTTATGAATTAAGTTAATCATCTGACATGGACATGGTTTGGAGGAGCCTCAAAACAATTACAAAAGTAACATGAAAGAATTAATCAGACATCACTATAACAGATATAATAATAATTTAATAGTTTAAAATTTGGGGAGAGTTACTAAGATGTGATGGAGGCACAACATGAGCACATGCCTTTTGAAAAATGGTGGCAATGGACTTGATCAATTCAGAGTTGCCATAAATATTCAATCTGTAAAAACAATAACAACAAATGCAGTATCTTTGAAGCAAATAAAGTGAAGCACAATGAAATGAGTTATGCTGGTAAGCTTTATTAATGCTTGACTCAAGTTGATTTGACTCTAACCTTCAAGAAAATCCCAGAAATTGATTATAGTTGACCAAATAATATAATACTTTCAAGTAGAGAAAAAAAAACAACAAAACCAAAAGTGCAAATAGATCCTTAAAATCTAAAGAAATTACAGTAACTACTAAAATTGTATTCTAGTGATTCATTATAATGGTTAGTGAGGCTGCATTGTTAAAGGCTACACCAAAAGAAAGCATACTCTCTAGTAGACCCTAGAAATGCAGAGAGGTTGAACATAGGTTGGGCAAAAGGCTATGATTCTTTTTATTTGATGACCAATCTAGTAAAGTTTGGAGAGGTTCATTACCAGAAGGCTGACCAAAAATATTACTGTATTCTAAGGCAGTAATTAATCACCAAAGTAGGATAAAGCCTGACTCCAAGGATTATGTAATCATGAAATTAGGGGAGGTATAGAACAAGCATTTAACATGTACTGACGTTTTAGGCATTGTGCTTATCACTTAGCACATATTATCTCATTTAATCCTCACAACAACAAAAGATTGATATTGTCATTATTCCCATTTCATAACTAAGGAAATTGAGACGAATAGATATTACATGACATGCCTAGGATCACAAAGCTAGCAAGGATCTCAGGCTTGATTTAAATTGAGGTTTTACTCAAGCCCAGCCCTTAATCATCCATGCCACCAACTGCCTGAGAATTTAAAGAGGAGTTGAATCTTAGCTCCTTTCTATAGACAATCAAGGGATTTGTTTCTTTGCAACCATACCACCCCCTTTACACAATTTAGTTCATTATTTCCTTACTTGGATTCTAATGGCAATTATAACCTAACCCCAACTCAAGAATATATACTTTTTCTGATGGTTGAAGTCTTGGTCTCATCTTAACTCCTGGCATTTCCATACCCTATTCCCAAGGAATTTCTGCTCCAAGGTAAATGGACATCTCCCTCCTCATCCATAGACACTTTTTTTAAATTTTATGTTAATTTTTCATTTGTAAAGAATGAAACTGATTAACATGGGATTTAAATGGTTGGTGCTCTAGGCTGGGACTGACTCATAGCAGTTCACTGGTAGTTTAGACATAATACTAAAACAAAATTAAACACTTTTAAGTCATTTTATAGTTTAAAAAAAGTAGTATCTGAAGGATATGCAACCAGAATAGAAACTGAAGATAGCTTTTATTGATACTTGCCTAAGTTACCCATCATAATTCACTAGCCAAGCATTGGAGGGTTTCTGTAGCATAGCTACTTGGTCCTCAGGCAAACGAGAAGTGATTTCCACAGTCTGAATCTTTAGTCCTCTGTGCCAACCAAGAAAAGAGGTCTGATGCAATACATTTTAAGGAGAAAAAATTTGCCCCAAGTGCCTGGGTATATGAGAAGAAATTGCAGGGCAGGGGAGGAGGAGGGGTTTGATATTCATTAACATATTGCTTCTCCTTTGTATTGGTTGTAATTTTGATTAAAGATGCCATCATCTAAGACATTTCACTCTCCCAATTTCAATTTACTCATCTTTGACTCATGATTCAAAAGAAATTTTTCTTTTTCAAAGTTACAAAAGATTTCTTAATTGCCAAATCAAATATCTTTTTCTCAGTTTTCATTCTTCAAGATTTCTACAAGAACTGTAGGAATTTGAGAAAAGTTTGATACAGAAAAAAAGGAGGCAAAAGGTCTTCCTCCCAATCATCTATAATACTGACCATTGCCAGAAAGCTACCAATTGAGCCCTTCAACACAGCATATTATCTATAGACTAAGGTAGGAGGAATAAGAATGGAGGAAAATAGGAGTGCTCCCTTTGAACCAAAAGGGAAGAGGATGAAAAGAAGTACAGTTATACAGATAACAGTTATCTACATGGATATGGATCCTTTTTTCTTATCTCAAGTAACCATACATATACATAGTAACATGACCATACATTGACTTTGTGGCAGAGAAAGTATTTTGCTTTTTCGTGCCTGATGCATGGTCTGAAGATATCTTCATTTTCACTTCATAATATGTATAGTTTTTATATGCCATATAGGTTTCTTATTTCTAAAAAAAAAAGATAAAAAATGAGAAGAATCAGTGAAACAAAGAAAGAATGAAAAGAGGGAGTGAAGGAAAGAAAGGAAAGAAAGAAAGGAAAGAAGAAAGGAAAGAATGAATATACATATTAGAGAAGTGCTCAGGGGCAGCTGGGTAGCTCAGTGGATTGAGAGTCAGGCCTAGAAACTGGAGGTCCTAGGTTCAAATCCAGCCTCAGACACTTCCCAGCTGTGTGACCCTGGGCAAGTCACTTGACCCCAATTGCCCACCCTTACCACTCTTCCACCTAGGAACCAATACACAGAAGTTAAGGGTTTAAAAAAAAAGTGCTCAAAAAATTGCTTATATAATGAACAACCTAAAAATGTAGAAATCAATGAGATAAGGAATTTGAAGATCATGACCTTTGCTGCTGGCAATAGTATACGCAGATATGAAGGCACAAGGCCTTGCTATAATAGAAAGGATTATACTTAAATACTTTTGGTTAGTTTCTTCTTGATTCACCCAAAACTTTAGGATAACCAGTCTTTTTATCAAATGTTTATTGATCTAATCAAAGTGAAGTGCTTTCAAAGGGTTTTGAAGAAGATAAAAAAGAAAGATTCTCACATATCTTTCTGAAAGAGTAACAGTAGAAATAAGATAAATCTATAGATAAAAGATTATTTACCTTCCCCCAAATGCTGAAATTTGTATTTAGTGACATTCCCATTGATTAAAGAGAGGTTTCTCTTTCCCTTACAATAATGTTGCACTCCCCTACTCTTCTTTGAAGTCTTATCATGAGGTGCTGGTGGCCTGAGGAGAAAATTTCTCACTTAAGTCCTTCAACTTAGCATATTAGATACAGTATAAATATATATTCCAATGCTTGACAAAGCCTTGAATGCTGAAATGGAGTAAGGATAACTAGATATATTAACAAATATACTTCAGGCAAATGAATTTCAAATCAGTTCTATTGTATTCATTTAGAAAGGTCATAGTATCTCTTTAAAGAGTTGAAAAATGTCAACTGAATTCATTTTCTCAAACCAATTGATGATCCCCTCTCTTTAATCTTACCATCTATTTGGAGCATACCGCATTTCAGATTTCCAGAACCCATAGAAGAATTGGTGCCCTAAGCTTTGAGAGGAGCAAAAAAGGACATGAGCTTCCCAATTGGCCACTGAGTACAAATTCATACAAAACTACTATATCCAGCTGGCTTTAGACCATGTTATCACAGAATATCCCAGATATCATGCCATCTGCCCTGTTGTTGCATATATACCTTTCATGAGCTTCCTCTGGCCCCAATTTTTATATTTTATTTTTTCTTTGAGACCTGTATCAAACATTGATTATTCCAGTAGATAGGACAGGACAATCAATTTGCTTCCTTCTGAAAATTCCCAAGTCAAATCTCTCCTCTCTTATAGATCTTTCCATACTATAATAAAAATTTATTGAGGGCAAAGGTTATCTCACTTTTATATTTGTAGCCTTGAAACCTAGCATAGTATCTGATATATAAAAAGTGCTTAATAAAAGTTTTTTTCATCAATTTATTAATCAAAGAAAATTAAAAAACATCTTCATGGAACACTTACCTTGCAGGATCTTAATGAGATTCAAATATATCCAGAATGTAGCTTGTTTACCTATCTATCTATCTATCTATCTATCTATCTATCTATCTATCTATCTATCTAATCTATTTTTTCATGTTGTCTAGACTCTTAGCTCCTTGAGAACCAAGATTACCTTTCCTTGTATTCCCAGGACTTAATATAGTGTTAGGCTGATAGTAGGAGCTAAATAAGTGTTTATTGACTGCTTGAGACAAGAAACGCAGAAAAGTGGAGAACAGAAAAGATCTACTATAGAAGGTAGGCTTTGTGTTGTCTTGGAAAAAAATAGGGATACAAAGAGTCAGAGGTGAGGCAGCAAAGTACTGTAGACTTGGGAACATCTACTTCAAAGATATAGAATCACTAGATACAATGTCATAAATAAAGGATAAATGGGCCAATATTTTTGGAATATAGATTGTATAGAGGAGAAGAGAGTAAAACAATGTATGGAACTAGATAATTTCTAAATTGTCACTCTGTTCCAAATCCCACTTTACAAAGTATTGAATTTCCTCCTATTAAATTCAATTAAAGATGGCAGGGAAGTGCCTATTAGAATGGCTATTACCCAGGATTAGTTTTTAGAAGAATAATGCACCACTGCCTGGCCATACTCATGATTGGTTTGATCAGATCCTCCTCTTTTAGCCATCTAGGAGTAACCAGAGACTATGTTGCACCAGACTGGATACCAAAGGGATATTGTCCAGTTTTAGGCTTCCCACCTCAATACTGTGTTCCCACCTTCACATTTCTGTCTATCCTCAGAGGTTGACTGGGTAGGAGCAAGGAATTCCAGGCCAGGTTTGTGCATTTGCTAGCCCAGATGGCTCTTGTATCTATACAAGATTACAGTGAATGTAAGATTTATTGAAACAATCTTGTCTACCAAGTCTGTGAGTTACTTGTAGTTCTTGACTGGCATGAGCTGTAGCAATTTGTTACATGTTGGCCTCCCACTGTTCCTGGGGGGGTGGTACGGAGGGGAAGCAGTCTTATGTCAATAGACTGTGGACAGCATATTCACTTGGCCCCCAGACATTGTTCATTACTTTTAACTAGGCAGAATGGTAGAAAATGTGTGGGCTTCCACAGATGGTCTTTTGGAATTACAAACTGTTCCATCTGGGAGACCTACGGCACATTGGAGAGAGAGTGGTGGGAATCTTTTGAAGCTATGAACTGGAGCACATTTTAAATGGCATTAGTGAATCTAATGCTAAGTGTGTGTATGTGCATTGAATAAATAATACATCCTGACTTAAATACAAATCTTCATAACATAGGTAAAGAAGTAGGTCTTTAATATTCTTTATGAAAGTAGTAATATTTCATTATTTTAAAATGTTTCATGAGGTCTTATTTGATTGTCCCACTAGTCCTAGAGGTAGGACAGGGATTATAATCATATTATGGATAAGGAAAATGAGTCAAAAAAGGGATAAATGGGGGATTTAGTAGACTGTACTCTGGGAAAAAGCAAAATTGAATTTCATTTTCTTTTTTTTCTTTCTTTTTTTATGGCTTTAACTTCTACATCTACAAGTTAATGGGATTAAACTATGATTTCTTTAGGTTTTTTTTCCTGCTCTACTATTTCGTGATTCTTTAGTGTATAGACACAAACTTAATGATAGGTCTTACCACTCAAAGTATAGAAAGACTTAGTAACACTTAGTCATTTGTTTTCCCAACTTTGTAAATGAAGCATGTCTTCCAGCTCTAACATTCTAAATTTCTGTAATTCCATGCCTTACTCACAGATGACTCACACAGCTAAGTAGTTGAACATTTGCGTTTAGACACCAAACTCTTTTCTCGAGAGCCAAGTTTCTATCATCTGAAAAATTGACTGAAAACTGTGTTGGGAAATAAGGACAAGAGCTGTGATAGTTCAAAGTTTCAGTGCATGATATTGACAGACCAAGATCTATGACACAAACTTAGGTTAAGACCAAGCATAGGTGGTTTCTTATGATGAAGACTAAAACCCCTGAGTCAGGCACAACAGACAGTCCCAGTCCAGGTACCTACACATACCTAAAGGCAAGGGCATTTAAGGGGACTGGAACTCCTGGACCCTTGAGTCAGGCACTCAGTAACATCAGATTAGGCCCCAGTAGAGATACCTGCACATGTCAAGGGGCCAGGGCTCTTTGGGGGCTGGAACCCCTGAGCAACAAATAACATCAGCCTCAGCCCTGATCCAAGTCCAAGGGACCATATTAGGCTACCTGGCTCCATCCAATGGATAGCCATGTGGAATTCTACTATTTCCCACCTGTGAGCTATATAGGGGTCCTTGTCCATCTTCAGGACCCTAGCCTAAAGGACAGGCAGAAGGGCCTTTATTTTTACCTCTATAAAAATCTTATTCCCCATCTCTTGAGGAAAGGCAGCTCCACTCCAAAAAAGGAGAAGCAGTGTCTCTACCAACAGCCCAAGGCACTTTTTCCTTTTAACCCCAATAAAAGCTTTGCCTGAAATGAATGGAACTCATGACAAATTCTTTTGGAATGAGACAAAACCCTGAACGCAACACATACAGAATTAAAAGTAAAGCAGGGCAGGGAATATTTCAACTAAATTAATTTCAACAAATATTTATTAAGCTCATACAACATGAAGATCTTTGTTCTAGGCATCTGTTGGAGAAGAATACCTAGAAAGGTATTTACTCTTATGCATCTAACATTACATGTAGACTAGGAGCTTAAATGGGGTGATCATGACTTTCTTTAAATGCTTCTGGATAATCAGACAATTAAAAATCAGAGAGACTGGGTTGTGTGTAAGAGAAATCAATTTATTGATCAAGCTAGCAATAATCAACAAAATAACTGGTCAGTTATCTCTCTCAGTGGTCAAAGACCAATTTATTCAGGGTTTTTAATCATTAAATATAATATCAGGAGCTCATTATTCAGCCTTCCCCAAGACATCTCTAATTAGTAGATACCTAATGAGGAGGTGGGCTAATCATTTCCAGTCCCTTCCTGATCCCTCAAAAAGATAGGAAAAATCACATGCCTAATCATGGAATTCTAATATCCTTGCTGATCAAGTTCAACATCTCAACAAAAATCACATCCTAATGACCAGATAGGAGAGAAGGGAAAATCATTCTTTCTGACTGGTAATTACTAGGACACATCATAGAATTTTCAGCAATGCCTCATTTGATTCTATAGCCCTCGTGCTCAGGTTTCTAGTTAGGAAAGCGCCGATCTTTGGGGATATTTATCTTCAGTCACCCAGAATTCTAGGATAATGTCTTTTCTAGACATCCCAGCAAATTGATGCCAATCAAAAGTAAGTTTAAACCAACAAGCAAAAACAAAAACAAAGAAACAATATAACAGAAATAATATTTCACAAACTGAGGCAAGTTCCCTTACCACAAGTCTAATTCAATCCTTAGTATTCAATTTCTAGAGACATTAGGTTCTAGCTGGAGATCTCTTATCAGATATAGCTTCTCTAAGTCTCCTGGCCTCACAAGAAAAGTGGTTGTTTTTTGTTTTGTTTTGTTTTGTGTGGTTTTTTTTTTTCTTAGTGGGCTCCACCTAATCTCAGATACCTCTGTCTTTATTCAGGTTGGGACACATTTGTGGAAAATCATGGCACTTTTAATCCCTTTGAAACCTTGTTGGGACTGGGAGAGTTGTAACAGAAATTTCTGGTAGTTTAATTTAGAATGATTTAGAGGATCTTATAGAGACTAAATTTATATTCCAAAGTGGAATAATTTTGAGACATAAAAGTTTAGCTTTGCTTTTCAGAGGCAACCAAAAAAGTACAGAGTTATAATAGTTTCAGTTCCATATTCATACTTCAACACTTTAAATAACTGCTTTCTTAGGTACAGACCTTTGTGGACAAAGATGATAGATCTCCATAACTTGGCAGATGGACTTAGAGAATTGCCATATCTTAATAATTCATCACCTTGTGAATAATTTGGTGATGAGTCTCTCCAAATGTATTTAGGCTTGTTTTTGGATGAGAGACATGTGGGCCCATATGGAAGTCTTTCTGGATAGGCAGAACTTGCCAAAATTTTACATTCTTCTGTAATAGTCTGTAAATGAAAGGTCACCCCAAGCCACTATAAGGTAAATATGTAACTTCTAAATGTAATTTGAAAAATAAATAAGTCCTTGGCATTAAGAAATAAAGGTCATGTTTGAAAATTAATTCTTTAATGTGATTCTTCAGTATGTCAGAGGTTTCTGGTTTCATCCGTGTGGCTGTTTCTCTCACCAACACAGACTGATCTATCACTATGTGCTTAATGCTTTGCTTTAATAAGACAAACTGATAAAGAAATGATGATGATGATGATGAGCTATCACTTGATAGCTGATTGTTATTGTTGTGAGGAAGATTAGTTAGTAATTAATTAAGTATTAAGGATGACCTAGCAGGAAGGGCTGGAGCATTCCAAGATGGAATGAAGGAGCAGGAAGTGCCTTGTGCCCTGAGAGAGACTCCATTAGTGGTTGGCACAAACTGTTGTTAGCCCTGGGAGATCTCAGAGTAAAGGACACCCTGCATCCTGATTTCCCTGGGATCCTGAGTGGTGGTTTCTAACAAGTGGACAAGACCTACAGAGCAGTAACAAGTGGAGGAGTAGTTTGGGATCTGGTGGACAGCATCTCAAGCTCACTCTCTCTACTTGGACACCTTGGACCACCTTGGCTTTTGACATCCTGTGATCATCTGTGGATTACCATGAGAACCTCAAAGCCACCCTCAGCCCTTAGCTGTGCTGGTCAAACCTGGCTGGAACCAGGTTTGATGCAGCCTCCCAGAGACTCCATTACTACTCCTTTGGGCTCTGCCTGCTTAGATCACTAAGATTAGAGTAAAGAAGTCCTCCCCTTGCCCTGCGGTTTTGCGGTTTAGAGTATAGCATTCCCTATCCCACCTTTATTTTAGTTAAACATAATTAAAACTGTTAGAACCTTTTACCTTGCCTGCTGGTTTCAAAGACTCCAGGCCTAGTGGTGAGCTGGTGACAGTTGGCCATTCTTGTCAGTTAGGAGCAGCTTAGCTGTGTACTCTGGTCTCCCTTCCTGGTCCTGTCTCTCCTACAACCCAGTGTGTGTACCCATAACCATTTGGATTTATTGTAACATCCCTGGTGCCTCCATCTCTTTTCACATTATGAGCTTGACTGAAATTGGTGTCCTAATATTTGTTTAACAGACACAAGTTTATCATTTGACCCCTTTCTTGAAACTTTCCATTTTGGCAGGACCAATGAAATTTTGCCTCCATTGACATAGTTATTGAGAAATCCAGAGTCAACACCATGCAGTGATGAGATATGGGAGGAAAACTTCATTGAAGGTCATGCCAGTACAATATTTCATTATTAATTTTAACAAATAATTAATTCAGATTACTTCTTTTCAAATAAGTGGCTGGACCTGCTTTAACACATCAATAAATCATGAGTTCTGGGTCCCAAGGTGTTTCCTTGAAAGTCTGCAATATAAATATGTTATATTTAAATATTAGTCATACATCTGAAATATGGTATAGGCCTTTGTAAATTATAATTTGTTAAATTCCTTTTCTATCAATCAGCCATTAATTGTCAAAGAGCTATATGAAACAGAGATGATTTTTCAATGTTTCATTTCTTAAAGTATACATTGACTAATCCCTGTTCAAATTCCATCATTTTAATGGTAAAATAATTTACTTTAAATGTTGAATGATTATGTCAAACTGTTAGGCAAAATTATTTTAAGTGTGGAATTTTTACTAAATATGTCTACTTTTTAAGAAAGCATAGATTTGACTGGCTATTTATTCTACTGGACTCAGCGAATTGATCAATAATACTGGTACCATGTAGACAAAGCTAGGAAAGAGCGAATATATTTGGAGAAAGATTTATATTATCATTTTTGACATTTCACCATTATCCTAACCTTATGCTTACCAGGAAACCATATGTTACACTTTGATTGAGATCATTTCTCCTAGAGAGTAGAACTCTGTAGGGAAAAAGAGAAAAGGAAGGGAAAGGAAAGGAAAGGAAAGGAAAGGAAAGGAAAGGAAAGGAAAGGAAAGGAAAGGAAAGGAAAGGAAAGGAAAGGAAAGGAAAGGGAAAGGAAAGGGAAAAGGGAAAGGAAAGGGAAAGGAAAAGGAAAGGGAAAGGAAAAGGAAAGGAAAAGGAAAAGGAAAAGGAAAGGAAAAGGAAAGGGAAGAAAAAGGAGAAGGGAAGGAAAAGGAAAAGGGAAAGAAAAGAAAAGAAAAAGAGAGCAATAGCACCCAAAAGCCTGTCATTCAAGAGTTTTCCAATTACCCTTTCAGTCTTGTCTATCAAACCTATTATAACATGGCTTTACATTCATGTTCTCACCATCCTTCAAATATGAGGTTCAGTGGATAGAGTGCTGGGTTTGTGTTCAGTAAGTCCTGAGTTTGAATCCTACTTTAGACACTTGCTAATTGTGTCATATAGGGAAGTAAATTTAACCTCTTGGTCTCAGTTTCCTCATCTGTAAAATGGGCATAACATAATGTTACCTATTTGCTCAAGGCTATTGTGAAGATTAAAGGGACACTGGCTTTAGAATAGATATGTGTCTAAATATGCGCATCTAACACTTATATTGAACTACTGTAATTCTGCTTTGCTCACAGTATACTATGCCTTTTTTGATGCAGTCATGCCACACTGAATGGTCCTGTGCTAATATTTCCCATGTGTCACAATTGTTACCAAAGTTCTTTTTATTACTTCTTCTGACCTCCAAGTGAATGCTTGCTTTGAAAAAGTTCTCCATAAAATTTTATTTTAGGCAAACACGTGACATTTAACCCTGTGGCCATCCCATTTGAGTTGCACTCTGTAGTAGAGTTTGAATTCTTGAGAGTTCTGCTTGAAAGGGGACCTCAATATTCAGTACCTTATCTTTCTAGGCAATCTTAAGAATCTTCCTAAGAAAATTCAAATGGAAGCAATTCATTTTCCTGTCATGATGCTGGTTTTGTATAAATACAATAATGAAGTCAGCACAAAAGCTCTGTAGATCTTTTATAAGTGACCTAATACCTCTTCTCTCTCACATTTTCATTTGGAATCTCCCAAACACTGAGCTAGCTCTGATAATATGTGCAACAGCCCCATCATCAGTGGAGACATTCCTGGAAAGCATACTGCTAAGGTAAATGAAATTATCCATGGCATTCAAAATTTCTCTTTTTGCTTTAAACATTGCTTCCATGTACAAATGGTGTGGTGCTGGCTGGTGCAGCTCTGTTTTACTGGTCTTAATTTTCAGGCCAAAATTAGCACAAGTTGCACAGAATCAATTCATACTCTGTTGCATCTCAATCTCAGAGACTTCATACTGAAAAGTAGATATATCACCTTGCCAACAAAGGACTCTATAGTAAAAGCTATTGTTTTCCTAGTGGCAAAGTATGGCTGTAAGAACGGAACTATAATGAAAGCTGAGCCATAGAACTGATTCTTTTAAATTATGGTACTGTAGAAGACTTTTGAAAGTCCCCTAGACAGTAAGAAGATCAAATTAGTCAATACTTGAAGAAATTAATTAAGCCTATTCATTGAAATGTCAAATACTTAAGTTGAAGCTTATCTACTTTGACTGCATAATGAAAAGGTAGAACTCATTGGAAAAGAGCCTGATATTCAGAAAGATTGAAAGCTAATGGAGAAGGTGATGACAACTTATGAGATGGATAGTGTCAAGGAAGAAAGGAACATGAGTTTGGGAGACTGGAGCATAAAAATGTCTAGCCTGCTGTGGTTCATGGGATCTCCCTTTACCCACTTGAGGAATTTCTTTACAGGACAATGTGCATACATATGTGTTTTTGACTGTCTGTGTGTTCTTCTTAATTTGACCAGTTCAGATAAGAATAAGTTTCAAGTGTGAGCCATTTCCCTCTCCCTCTCATATATATATATATATATGCATATATATATATATATGTAATATCTATTTGTCCACTGTGAATATGTGAATTGTTTTTCCCTAATCCACTTTTCTCTTCTCTCTCTAATAAGTATTTTCCTTTTCCACTCTCCACTCTTTTTTCTTTTTTAAAACCTTTTAATCTTTTATTGATTAAATAATTTAGAATATTTTTCCATGGTTACATGATTCATGTTCTTTCCCTCCCTTCCTACCACCCCACTCCCAGAGCCAATGGGCAATTCCACTGGGTTTTACATGTATCATGGTTCAAAACCTGTTTCCATATCATTAATATTTGCAATAGAGTAATCATTCAAAATCAATATCCCTAATCATATACTCATCAAAACATATAATCAAGCAGTTGTTTTTCTTCTACGTTTCTACTCCCACAGTTCTTCCTCTGGATGTGGATAGTTTTCATTGCATTGCTGCTAGTAGACTGACCAGTAACTATTTTTAGCTGATATTTACCAACTAGTGTGTTTTACTCATTTCCCACATCCCTTGTGTAGGTCCCCAGTTTACCTTGCCTATCCTAACATTTGTGGATTTGTGGGTGTGGACCTGCTTATGTTTGGCATTGTTGGGTTTCATTGTCAGGAGTCAGTTACTGATCTTTCAACTTGAATAACTGTGGACCAGAAAGTGTGGCTAAAGACTGTCAATTCTGCTTCACTTAAATCCAATTTTTTATACACAAGTCAGAACATCATCCTGTGATGTCATTGGTCTTCATCAAAATGAAGGATGAACAACAATAGATTCTTAATAAATGCTTCCACTCTTTCTTTGTTCCTTCCTTTCTTCCATAATAGCTTTTGCTTGTTTGCTTTACAGTAGAATTCTTTGTTCATTTGCCCATTCTTCCAGCCAGATTCCTTACTTCAGACTTGGTAGTATGTCTGGGCTTTTCACACCTTTGAAGGGAAGGATTAAACTGGTCCTGCTGCTGATTTTTTGAAGTATTGAGTGTATTCCAGTGTCTCAACAACAGCTCAAGTTGAAGACCTGTTTACCTGAGGTCTTCAAAACTATCAAAATGGCATTATCTAAAACAAAATGTGGTTATTGCTCATCTAATTTGTGTTCTGTAAGTTTCTGATCTGGGTTTGGGTCTGAGCAAGATTAAGTGCTTCTAGACTCAACTAGTATCAGCCAGTTAAGAAGCTGTACAGGTTCTAAATGAAAGAACTGCAAGTTTCTTTTTGGTCTGGAATTCCTTCTGTACTTATTCTACTTTAGTCTTCAGATTGGACTGTAAAGTGGAATTGAAGCTTTGTGAAGCTGCCATTTTCTTTGTTATTTATTCTTTGCTCAGTTCATAGGTCATAAACAATTGTTGCTCCCTAATTTCACTTGTCCATATCATTTTCATAAGTTCTATTATATAGTTACCATCCATTTTCATATTTGGGAAGTCAATTTTAAAAATCTCATTGAAGGGCTCTCGATATATCCAATTCATTTCATATTTATTCACTTTTTCTTAGGCTATTGGTATATATTTAAATATCAACCTCAATAGTCATTATTTTTATTCATTCTAAGGTTGTGAACTCTGAAAAAGATACTCATTCAGCTTTTATCAGCCTTGCAACCTTGGAAATATATATTTTTAGAGCCATTAGACACATTATTGATTAGGAAGGGAATTGAGTTAGATCCAGAATTAAATCATAAAAAAGAGTCAGTTTGGTTCATTCAGTTCCAACAATTTATTCCTATTGTCTTAATCCCATCAATTCCCTTATCTCCTAACAATACATTTTATAAATGAAGAAACCTAGGCTCAGTGATTTAGTGATCTGTCACATGACCTGACTTTTGTGAGTGCAAAAGATGAAAGAAGGGTTAGAGGAAAGACAATTGGTTAAGAATAACAGAAGAGCTTCAGAGGGCACACACAATACAGGGAGAGAATAGAAAGAAATAAAAACTCAGGAAGGGTAATTATGAGAGAATAGGCAATAGTAGCAGAGGATGGATTTTTCACTTAGGTATTCTTAAACTCTGAATTACAGAAATTTTGGGAGAAAAGTATAAGACTTACTAGCAAACTGTAGCATATCCTCAGGTCTCAACTTAGATACTTGGCATGGACCCTGGGTTTCCCTTTGTACACCCCAAACTCCAAAAGTGGAAAATTCCTTTCCTTCTTTGCATTCCTGTAATGCTTAGGAAAAGGTGACTCTGGTCATCGGAGATTCACAACAAGGAAAGTCTCCCTGAATGGAATCTTTTCCTTTGATTCTCCCCTAGATTTTGAGATAGACAGAGAAACATCTCCCAGCTATGCTTTGATACCATCAGATTGTATCTAAGACATCTATTTGCCCCCTAAACTATGCCCAACCAACCCCTATGTCTTTGGGACCAAAAACACCACTCTAGCCTCAGTCAGGTGACAGATATCTCCCACTTTTGCCCAACCTCATATCATTGTCATCCTTTCTTTAGTCATGCAGCACCTGTTTCCAATAGAATATACAGACAGAATCCTTCCAGACTAGGAGACAGTGTAAACCCCTGCACACATGACTTCTAAACTAATAAATTTCTCTTTTTTTTTCTAAGCTAAATTAAGTAGTCTTTTATTCTTGAAAAGGGTACCAATCTTAAACCCCAGGGGTTCACTTCAAGCCCCCCACAACATACTGATTTGATTTTTTCCAGATCTTTCTCAGTGGTGCTGAGTGGGAGAGAGAAGATAAGGGAAAGGGAGGTAAAGTTTAGGCTTTTGTCTTGGGCTTATGCCTAGTGGCCATATGTTCCAGAGGAGTGATATCTAAATCCCTGCTGATTACCAAGGGTTGAGGCATGGTTACTTGTTCTTTCTTGCCAGCAAAGACAGATCAATTCCAGTCCTAGCCCAGTTGTTAATTTAATTTTCAACTGATAAAATTCTTTGGATCTGGGTTTTGAACAAGACAGTAATATGATCAGATTGGTACAAGGGAGACTCCCCTGACAAATTAGACTGAACTTGTAGACAATAAACACACACAAAGAAAAAAAAAATCTGTGATCACTCCCTATTTATAGTCAAAACTAGTGGATAGCTCCAGAGCTGTTTCACTATCAATTAACAACTATACTTATCAAGGACAATCCTTATACCTTTAGACTAGGATGATAGCTTTTAATCCTTAGCATTTAAATACAAAAGGAAAGCAAGGATAAAGAAGAAGATGCTTTTAGAAGTTAACTGAACTTAAATTTACCAATATATAAGGAGGGGGAAAGACAGGAAGTAATTGATAGTAGAAGCATGACCACCTGTCTATTAGGTTTTTTCAGTTTCCCCTCTAAGATGAATTTTCTGACAGGAGAACCTAGCCCATAGAACATGTGTTTTTGTAATCTGCTTACCAAGTAGTTAATTCACTATAACTAATGCTATCACTTGTCCCTATAATGGAAATACTGACAATAATGGAAGCCATATGTTGTTTGCAGAGTTTATAATTGAACTCTTCGTTGTTTACTTGTTCTGCCATAAAGCAAGTGTCACTCTTCAATTCCCTCTTAACCTTTTTCTTTGTATAGTATTCTGAATGTCTCTTATGTACTTATCATACTCAATTTGTATTTTATTTGTTAGGACATGTCATACTCCCTACTGTATTGTAGGATAGAGACCTTATTTTGTTTTTTTCTTCCCAGAATGCTTAACATAATGATCTTCACATAAATAGGTGCTTAATAACTGGTTGCTGAATTGAAATCAATTGATCTCATTCATTTGACCTTCTGTATTCCAATATGTTGAAGCTAAAGAGCAACGTTAGATACCATAGAGTCTAAATTCTTTATTTTTAGATGAAGCAAATGAAACCCAGAGAAGAGAATCAGTTTGTCTACTTTCACAAAGCTGACAAAGCCAGGATTCCAATCATTCTCTTCCAGAAACTACTTCATTTTCTTAACTAGATATTAGCTGAGGTGGGTCAGTTGGAAAGAAGAGGATGGGATTTATCAAAATGTATTCTGGTTCTATTCTCAGTTCTCCAAGTTGTAGGAGTGACATTATCATGAAGACAGGAGTCTGGGTTTTCCCTGATTTATTTGTGTCCATTCCTAAGAGTAGTATCCTAAATAAAATCTCTGAAACACAGTTTAGGTATATCTGGTCATCTTTGTTTATAGAATCCCCAAGTTTGCCCCTATCCCTTTGGAACTTGCCCTAAGGGAAGTCCCAGTCTTAGACTGAACAATGGATCACCAAATATCCATTAAGTATCCCGAATAGGAGTGATATAAATACTCAAACTCAATCACCCTTTTTGTCTTAGAAATTTCTTCCATTGTATCTTAGGCCATTCTCTGCTATGCCAGCCTCTGCCTACAACCTTTACCCAGGCCTGCTAATAAAAGTCAATGTGTATTTTCTGTCCTTCATTCCCCAGAAGGGAGACCCCAAGTTCTTCAGCTCCTTGGAAAGTTCTCTTTCAGGGTGCATTTTTTGGGAAACATTGTTACTAGAGACCCTTTGTGTGTGGTATCTGGGACTTGATTCTGTGAAGTGGCTGATCAGAACATTGTCATCCTTGTCCTGATGAAAGACTTCTTCTTTTTAACTACTTTAATGTTTCTGTGTTTTTCTAGTGTCAAAGTCCAGAAGCCCCCAAACTTGTAGCCTAGAAAGATTTAATGAACCCCACTTTACTTAGTTTAAAGGTGAAAGCCCCAGGTTTGATCTTGTCTAGCCACGGTTTCTCCCTGAGGAAAAAATCCAACTTCACTAATCTCAGACTAACAATAGACTTTAAAGTAGTTTAAGTGGGGATGGCTAATCCCATCTAGTGTTAAGTATCTCTTTTGTGGATGGTTTCTCCCCTTAGGTCAAAGTCCTTTACCCTTGGCTGGATCTTTCCCTTTTGTGACCATCTTAAAGCACCAACCCCTCCTGTTATTCCTGTCAGGAACTCCTCATTTTCCTTTGTTACCACTGTAAAGCCAATCAGCTATCCCTCTCATCCTCAATTCCCATGTTTCCCTAGAAAAGTATTTATGTTTCCCAACTTTAATGGCTCCTTGGAATTGTCCAATCTAGTGCTGTTGGTGTTCCCAGGAGTCAGTCACCAGAGCAACCAGAATTCAGTCCTCATACTCTGGGTGGGTGTGTGGTAGGCAGCTCTGCTTGGAGGCCTAATTTAGCACTTTACCCCTTTCCTTATTTAAAGAGTGGTTTTTCTGACTATTTAATAGTTCTGTATTTTTTCCCAGTCAACACTAGGTTGACAATCTCTTTTCTAGTATTTTTCTACAAATTTTTAACAGGAATACTTCTAGAAAAATATCCATTTCATAAAGTAATAGGTATTAATTGTAAGAGGGATATTTCATTTTCTTCAGTTCAAAATAAATGTTTAAAACACAAAAGACTCAAAAATCTCCATTAACAAATATTTAAAACATAAAACAATGACCTATCACATCTAAAATACTTTCCTGGGAGGGAAACTTACTCAGAAGACCTGTGAGATTTCTGGATAGATCTTTCATATTTACCTCAGATCTATTTTATCTGAAGAATACATGAAGTCCCAGGATTCTAGTTAGCTTGGCATAGCTTGGGTTTTCTTAGTTCCTTCAATGAAAGCATCTTGCTGTTTATGATCAGCTTTTCTGCCTAGAAGGAAAAACATTGCAGAAAACACCTCTAGTTGCAAAATCAGCCCGGAATCAGGAACTTTGAACCACAGAAAGTCATATAGAAAATGAGGTTAGAAAGTATAGTTTTTCAGTATCATTATTCAATGACCTATATGCAAGAAAAGAAATAAAAAGCAGATAGAAAAAGTATGCTCTTGAGGTAGTTTTTCAGTCTTGAGTAGACAATTACATGATGATTACCACCAGCCAGTACTAAGGAATGCCATAGCCAAGGTGTGAGGAGAAGGAAAAAAATCTCCTCTTCCTTTATCTGGATGAAAATCCTAGGGAGAGCTGGCCTAGACATCTCTATAAAGAATACTAAGAGTGGGGAAAGAAGAAAGGAAAAAGTGAACAGAACAGAGAATCAGATAAGCTTTTCCACAGCTCTTAAGACTCTCCTGACTGAGGGGTTGCACAGACCAGTTCTCATATATGTTCAGGTTGAAGCTAAGAAGTTTACAAAAAATAAAAAAACAAACAAGTAAACAGGCAAACAAATAGATGGATGAATGAATGAATGAGAATGGATGCAGATATATGAATTAGTGCATAAATTAATAAATGCACAAATAGATGAATGAATATAAGTGAATGAATAAATAAAATGAATGGGGGGATAATAAGATAGAAAAAAGAGCCAAATATTTGAGAAAAATGCTTAATGCAAGGATTCCATGCAGTTGACAACTTTATTTTGTGAAAACCCAAATTTACCCTTGTCTCATGGGAACTGACTAATCCAGCACTCATTGAGCACTCTGGATAGGAATGGTAGAGGTAGTCAAGTACTTTTTGTTTTCTTATGGTATCTAGACCTCTCCTACAATCAGGATATAACCTCTTTCAGAAGCTTCTATGTAACCAGTTAATTAATTCTCTCTGATCATGTTATCTAAAATAAAAACAGAAGTTCTTAGATTACAGGGAAAATCCCATCCTTGATGTTTTTCCCAGAGATCTGGTTTCCAGAATTCTCTGAGCTGGATGACTCTGTGTGGTGCCCACAACAGTGCCATCTCCCTTTGATATGGGGGTACAGGCTTCTCCCAAAACCTCCAAAATGTCAGATTGACACATAAAAGACTAATTTTTCCCTTACATTCCTATGGTGCTAGGGAAGGTGACTGAGCTAAGATGAAGATCACCTCTAGCCTCTCCCCATATTCTTTTTTTTAAATTTTATTTAATTGATTAATTAAGAAAATTTTTCCATGGTTATGTGATTCATTTTCTTCCTCTCTCCTCCTCCCAACCCCCTCCCATAGCCATCATGAAATTGCACAGGGTATTACATGTATCATTTGATAAAGACCTATTTCCATATTATTGATATTTGTACTAGGGTGATCATTTAGAGTTCACATCCCCAATCATATCTCTATCTGTGATCAAGCAGTTGTTTTTCTTCTGTGTTTCTACTCCCACACTTCTTTCTCTGGATGTGGATAGCATTCTTTCTCATAAGTCCCTCAGAAATGTCTTGGACCATTGCATTGATGCTACTAGTAGAAAAGTCCACTACATTCAATTGTGCCACAGTATATCCATCTCTGTGTAAAAGGTTCTCCTGGTTCTGCTCCTTTCACTCTGCATCAGTTCCTAGAGGTCATTCCAGTTCACATGGAATTCCTCCAGTTCATTATTCCTTTTAACACTATAGTATTCCATCACTAACAGATACCACACATTTTTTAGCCATTCCCCAATTGAAGGGCATCCCCTCATTTTTCAATGTTTTGCCACCACAAAGAGTACGGCTGCAAATGTTTTTGTACAAGTCTTTCTCCTTATCTTTTTGGGGTATAAACTCAGCAGTGGTATGGCTGGATCAAAGGGCAGACAGTTTTTTTTAAAGCCCTTTGGCCATAGTTTCAAATTGCCATCAAGAATGGTTTGATCAATTCACAACTCCACCAGCAATGCATTAATGTCCCAATTTTGCCACATTCCCTTCAACATTTATTACTTTCCTTTGCTGTCATGTTAGCTAATCTGCAAGGTGTGAGGTGGTACCTCAGAACTGTTTTGATTTGCTTTCTCTAATTATAAGAGATTTAGAACACTTTTTCATGTACTTATTTATAGTTTTGATTTCTTTATCTGAAAATTGCCTATTCATGTCCCTTGCCCATTTATCAGTTGGGGAATGGCTAGATTTTTTTGTACAATTGATTTAGCTCCTTATATATTTGAGTATTAGACCTTTGTAGGAGTTTTTTGTTATAAAGATATTTTCCCAGTTTGTTGTTGCCCTTTTAAATTTGGTTGCATTGGTTTTGTTTGTATAAAACATTTTTAAATTTAGTGTAATCAAAATTATTATTTTTACATTTTGTAATTTTTTCTAGCTCTTGCTTGGTCTTGAAATCTTTCCTTTCCCAAACATCTGACAGGTATATTATTCTGTGTTCACCTAATTTACTTATATTTTCTTTCTTTATATTCAAGGCATTCACCCATTCTGAATTTATCTTGGTCTCTTCCCTCATTCTTGAAGAGCAGAGATAGGCACCACCCAGCTTGCTCTTGATAACCATCTATTTTATATCCCAGATATCTGATTATCCTTTAAAATGAACAGGTCATTTTATTTTTACTTTGAGGCATAGGACATAAACATATGATCCATCTTGGGTTACAGAGACCCAGTAACATGCCATCATTGTCCTATATATCTAGTCAGGTAGGCGCTGTTGTTGAAAGGGTATAAAAAGACCAGAATCCATCTCCTCTAGGAGGCAGTATTCCACCTCTTCTGCCTCCTTCAGCCATCCAATTTGACTTAACCATTTGACTTACATTTAAATGAATAAATCTCTTTTATTTTTAAAATAACTATCACAGTTTGTCATTCTCAGTAAGGGCAACCCGTTCACATCTAGAGTTTTACCTTAAAGCTTTCCCATAACACCTTGTCATGATTAAAGACATGTTCCTTTGTTACTGCTTTGGTAACTATTTTTTTTTTCAGGTTGATAAAGTGATGCTACCCTCTTTTTCCTGTTGTATTTAAAATATTGTCTTCTTTTCATTAATGAAAGAGGTGTAGAGTTTAGCTTTTTTGTTGTTGTTTTTGTCAGTAGGACTTAAGATTTTTTAGGATTTACATATCTGCAAAAATGCAACAGAACTAGAATCTCTATGGAATTCACTCTAATGGGATTTAATTTGTTTTTCTCTCTAATTCTGTTTTGTAATAGAATTCAAATAAAGTGAAGGAAAAAATTGTCTTGGTGGTGGTATAAAATTACATCCTTAGTAATACCTGTGTTTTAAAAATATAGAGAGGGTATGTTTACCATAACCTTTCTAGATTAATTTTTGCATAGTCTTTAAATACACCTAATGGCCTGACATAGATAGTTACCTAAGCCTGTGTATTACAACCCAGCAAATGGTGATTATATTTTAATTAAAATGCCAAAGTGATCAAAACACTAGGAATAATCTACTTAACTTATTGAGTCTTAGCTACAGGAAAAACAGAGGGAGAGACTTAAATCTTTGTGATGTTTTGCTAGTAATGTTAGAAAAGTAAGTACAAATACAATTAGTGCTACCCAAATACAGCTATATATAAATAGAAGAAAATTAAATCTACTACTCAGTATTTTTTATTTGGCATAAGGGGACAGGTTTTATGAAATGACTGTGGGCTAGGGAATGGGCTTCTAAATTTTGATCAGAGTATAAAACCTTAAAACAAATAACAGACAATCAAAAGAATCTAATAGGCTAGTTCTCATCTCCAGCTTTGGATGTTCAGAGGATAGAAAATGGAATTTTGCAGATTAAATGTCTAGGTCGCTATTTCAAATATTCCCCAAGTTGCCAGTAACTAAACAACTTTATTATCTGATGGCAATGCGAGCTCTCATTGGAAGAATGGCTGGCTTCACTATGGTGCCTTACAGATAGGTATCCTCATCATCCTTGTAGCTGTGACTAATTGGCACTGCTGTTTATTTTCTCCTGGAGAGACCAGCAATTGGAGGAAGGGGATAAATAAAAAGAAAAGAAAAGAAAAGCTTTTCTATCCTTGTATGTGTTTCTCCCCTATCATGGCTAGAACATGTGTGAATAAGCTCTTCTTTTGGTTATCTAGACTTAGGTCTTGATGTAAATAAATAAAAGATTAATTTCATCAGTCAGCAAAGATTTGTGCTCTCCTCCCAAGGTGTCCTGGGGACCACTTAATAAATTAGGGGTAATGTGATTTCCATTCAAAACATTTGCCTCAAAGGAGGCAATCATAATTCAGGTTTGCAAGGGGAGGAAGGATCTTTTCCTAGAGGAGCTTAATGTAGAGAAGTATTTGAGGACCTTGCAATGAGAGATTTTTTTTAAACTGGAAAATGGGAAAATAGTTGTATTACTTTTGGTATGTCATGTTTCTCTACATTTTCTGAGTGTGAAATAGGGGTGGAGTGGAAAAGACTGACGACAGTACAGAACAGATATTTCATTCACTCACTCCAACCTGGAGTAGTAAATTTTGATTCACTGAGAACATGATATAGAACCACAAACCTAGCAATATGGTCAACTTCAGAAGACAGGTGGGAAAAGAAGAGGGAATGTAAAGTCAAGGATAAACACTGATGTGGTCAAGTTTTTCCCTATCTCTCTGCTTTCCTCTACTATCTTGAAAATATGACAACCCTAATATTGAAAACAAAACAGACAAAGCAACTAACTATAACAACGACAACTCCAGCTGGGTCAGAGTTTTTTTTTTGTTTGTTTTTTTTTTGGGGGGAATCCAGCAATACAATTTATTCTCTAGATCAGCACATAAAATAGCATTCAGGAGTGATGCTGGAGGTGGGGAGAGAAGGATGAGGGCAGAGAAAGAAACAAAAGAAACAAATACAACGAGAAAATACTGATACAGAAGTATCAATTGGATCAAAAAATAAACATATCTAGCTTAAATTCTAGACAGGACACATTAAATCTAGCTCAATTTTAGACAGGGCATCTGTGTTTAACACTGAGAAGTAGATTCAGTACAGACAAGTCCATGCTCCACTGCTTTCTGAGTCCAATATAAGACAAACATTTATCTGTTGAATGTTTTGAAATATTTTCTGAAAACACTGTGTATAGTCAAATTCTAAGTGGGTCTGATATGTTACTTCTTGTTTCAAAAAATTATAAAATTATATATAAATTTTAAAACTTCAAATATGGAATTCTCTGTACAGATCAGACCACTTGTATAACTCCTGTCTTCAATTTTTTAATGTATTCTTTAAAACTATACAGAGCAAACATCCAGTACACAGTATTTTATTTTCTGACACTCTGTTAATACAATAAATACACAAAAATTTCAAACTACTCAAAACATGCAACATCAGAGGGACAGATGAGAAGGGCATTTATATAGAACCAAGACAGTTGTCACCATGATAGCAAAGCATTATTAGTCATTTACAAAATATACAAACATCCCTCAGATAAATAATCCAAATCCTAAATTACAGACCACTAAGCAAATGACTTCCAGTGTCCAAACTTTACTTTGAAATAAATTAGCCACAATTTATTACTAGAAAACAAAAATTAAATGGGTGCACATTATGCTTAAATTGCCCTGTGACAGGTACCTGGAATTTTTAGTGTAAAGTATAAAACATTTTTAACAAACAGCCTCTGCTTTCAAAGTGAACACATGAATATTTTTTAATATTGACCAAAGAAAAGTAATTCCTTTAAGGAGTTATGATTTAAAGTTCCTTTCACACCTGACTTTGAACATTACACCATTATTTTAACGCAAACTTGCTCTTTAGAAAAAGAGCACAAATTTGTAACAAGAGTATCCAAACAAATAGATTCAAAACACCTCCCCACTTTCCCTTACACATGAGAAGGACCTGTTGGCTTCATGAATCCTTTTACACTCAATAATGGCAATTTTAAATTTAAAATTTAATTTAAAACATTTCTATTTTGAAGGAAACAATAATTAATCTCCTTTCTAATTTTTAGAGGTCCTCCTAGAAACAAATTTTTATCTGTGGTTTAAGGAAACACCAAAATACATTTGGAATATGAGTTGGTGACTAACAATGAATGCTCTTGTGACATTTAGTAGTCAATGTTTTAACCACTATGAAATTATTACAATAAAACACAAAGCATTATATAGTCTAATACCTCTCAGCAGTGGGAAGAACTGCTCTGAAAGATTTCATTTGCAGTGCTTACTTTATAAGTTGTGTAGGGGTTACTACTAAAGAAAATATTTATGGAAAAATAGCTTTAAACTTTATAATAGGAACTAGATTTTTCTAACAATAATGTAGAAATGTATTTCAAGTATACAAATTTATCATAGTCCCAAATAAATTCAACAGAAAGTTGACTCGATCCACATTACTTGGCCAAGTTATTTACACAATGATTCTTAACAGCAGGAGCTATGTCAGTCAGGTTGCTAAGCTGGTCCAGCACTTAATTTAACTTTATAACAAAGAAAGGGTGAGGGTAAATTTTTAAGTATTTAATTGGTGTTGATCTGAATTTTTTAAAAATAAGACTTTGCATTCCACTCAAATATATTCCCCATATATAAAGCTCATTAAAATCAGATCAATCGATGCTGTTCTCTATAAATGTCTCATTTCTCCTTAAAAACTGCTCAAGGATCTCCATGACTTTTTAAAAAGATGACTTGGGAAGGTATGAAGCCAAATGTATTACAATGAAACTTCTGTGTAGCATGGAGGCAAGTGAGTAGTATAACCTACACAATTAAAAATACACTTAGCTTTACTTTCATTTCCCTTCTCAGAATAAGCAGAATATTTAAATGTTTTAATTTTACTACTTACTTCCACGTGAAAGTCTTGCTACTGCAGAATTTAAACCAGCTGGGTCAGAGTTTTGAGTAAATTGTTAATCACTCTTTCTGTACTAATTTAAGATTAGAGTTTGCAGGCCTAAGGGGTTATGTATATGATGTCACAAAAAAAGACAAGGGATTTTTGAATGATAAAGTAACAATATTAAGAACATTCTCTACTCTTTCTCATTTATCTGTTTTTACTGGCCTCTGGACTCTCTTCCAACCTTTTCCCAGTGTAATGACTAAATGAAGAAATCAACAATAACAGCAAGAAAAATCTTTAATTAATTTTTACTATATTTGAAGTATTAACTTCTTATTTTTGATGACTATATTTTAATAAGTGGAGGCTCCACATATATAAAAATCCTGACCAGGAGTTAGTTGAAAGGCTTACAACAGGTTTATCAAATTTTCAATGTGACCATTTATTTATTGGACATCAGCAAACACTGAAAATTGATTGTTGGGAAACTCAGCAGAGGGGACTCACAAGGGAGCGGCAGCGACCCCAGTAGCTCCTGCTTTGAGGGTGTCCCTCTTTCCTGCTCCCGCGAGGCCATGGCCAAAGTTTCTGTTCAGAACGTGTAGGTGCTGGAGAGTCCAAGCCCTTTCCACAGCCCCTTCCAGTTCGAGATCAGCTTCGATTGGAGCAAGATCTTGACCTACTGAGAGCCCAGGCCTTTCCCCATCCCCACGCCTCCCTCCTCCATGGGATCTCCCAACTTCCCTTCATCCTCCTCACGTTCTTGTGGCAGGAGACATCTTCCAAGCTGACTCCCTTGAATAGGGTTTCCTCCCCGCCCCACTAGTGCTGCCCTGTAAATTACCACTCCTCACCTTAATAAAGTGCTCCAAGTTCGCTTAGTCTAGTAGAATATAAACGCCATGAGGACCGGAGCCTTCTCCCTCAGTATGTGTTTGGCAAATTCTTAAACCCCATAACCTTACACAAGGCATTTTAACCCTTTTGCACAGGAGATTTCTCCTCCGGACACCTAAGGCGATAGCGCCCACCTCGCTGGGTGGTTGTGAAGATCCAAGGAGATAACTAATGTCAAACTCTGCAAGCTTTGCTCCAAAAGGAGCAATGGGCAAGAAATTGAAATACCTAGAATGGAAAATAATTTATGAGGGTTCAGTAGAGAATGAGGAGTTTGACCAGGTACTAGACTCAGTGCTGGTAGGTCCAGTCCCAGCAGGGTGACACATGTTTGTCTTTCAGGTAGATGCCCCTAATGCCTCCTTAATCCCAGAAACTGATGCAGTGGGTGTAATTGTGGTCCTCATAACCTGCACCTTCCATGGGCAGGTGTTCATCTGAGTTGGCTACTATGTCATCAATGACTATGGCAACCCTGAGCTTCTGGAGAACCCACCCCTGAAACTAGACTTCTCTCAGCTCCAATTAAACATCTTGGCTTCTAATCCCTGTGTGACTTGATTCCATATCAACTGGGACACTACCACAGATACATTGGAGGACATTAAAAACCAAGATCCTGTCTTAAGCCTGAGGCTCCCTTTGAGTTGTCCCCCAACTAAAGGGCTAGATCTTCCAAAGTGTTCCCCCAGCATCATTCCTGAAAATTCCCTGGACTGCATATAAATAGGAAAAAATAAAGCAGAGTTAGTATAATGGACCTAGATCTCTACCAAATGAATGCTTTTGCCTTCCCTTCTGGAAAATTTCTAGGGCCAACCTAGAGGACTTAGGTTGGGGTTCCAAACTATACCATAAACCAGTTAAACTGGTCCCCGTGTAAAAGAAAAACCTGTGAGTTGAACATTAGTTGAACACAGAGGGACTCTTTACATATTTTCTTTGCAGAGCAAATGGAACTTTAGCTCTTTACTCTGCCTTCTCTCCTGGCCTTTTGGCCTTTTGGGGGTATAATGACTCTGCAAAGATATTCTGTCTATGGGTGAGTTTTTCTTGTTTTGTTTTCGACTGCTTATGGTCTTCTTGACCTATAACTGGAGGTCCTACCCTTCCTCCTTGTGTTGTATTATTTCCTTAGTGTCTTCACCATCCCAACCATCTTCAATCAGTGCCTTAGCTTTCTAGAGTTACCAATTTTGGTAAGATTTGGGCTCCAGAAGTTTTGATGGGTGGCTATTACTATGTTGATTGTTACTCTTTCTCCAGCTAGATTTTTGATTCCTGCTTCCATTTTGCCACCTTCTGTAAAGGCCCATTCCCTTAGGTGCCAAGAATGGGGTTTTGAGGGACTATTTAAAAAACAAGGCCATCCTCTTCCTTTTGTTGGTGGCATTACAACCCAAGCATGACTCATAGCTCTCAGATCTTGGCCACATCAGAGGATATGATCAGGAACTAAACAACTGATTTTTTCTGGGCAAGAATAACTGAAACATGCTCATAGTAAATCGTCTGCACTCCCTCTTTAACTCTAGGAGTTAATTTCAGAAGGCTGAACTTAACCTTTTCTGGGGCCATGTGATCTCTCAGGCTATGGGAGGGTAGGGTGGTTCTTGTGTTTTGGAGATAAAGGAAAAGAGGGCACTATGCACATGGAAGTATCCCCAGCTCTCAGTTCTTTTCCTCTGGTCTGTCCTTTGTCTCTGTGGCTACTGTTGCATATGGGATTTGTATATTAAAAGCTTTATATTAAAAGTTATGGTTATTGAAGAAATTTAAAAAAAGAATATTGATTTTTGCCTTTCTACATAGTAAGGAAGGAAAGAAGGAAGGAAGGAAGGAAGGAAATAAAGAAGGAAGGAAGGAAGGAAGGAAGGAAAGAAGGAAGGAAGGAAGGAAGGAA
>NC_058131.1:74220486-74224955 GCF_016433145.1 Gracilinanus agilis
CAGAAAGATGAGTTTTCCTAACTCAAGGTCTGTAATTCTGTTGATTGTACCACCTAGCTACCCCACACTTGTGTATACATTATTTATATTTAATTTATATGTGTATTATATATATATATACATATATATACATATATACATATATATATATATATATATGTATATATAACATTTTCTTCCTCCTTTGAGCATTTTGTAGTACAGGACTAATAATGGTATGGATATGCAAGGTTTAGTAATATGGGAGATTGGGTAGAGTTCCAACTTACTTTTGAGACAGAAGATGGAATATTGTCTATGAAGAAAAACAATTGAACCAGTTTGGCTACAATATGGAATGTAAGCACATTTCTTCTAGAAAGATAAACACGACCCAGATTGTGAATGGCTTTAAATTCAAAACAGAAAGAGTTTGTATTTTATTCTAGAGTCATTAGGGTACATCTGAGGCTCTGATATTTTCTGCATCTGTGATTCTGTGTGACATGCTATTTACTGGTATCAGTAGAGATTATCCATAATGGTACAAATAAAGGATTAACTTTCCCCATAAATTTTGCCTGTACAAAAGCTCAGGGACTTCTTTTCAGATTTTGTCTTTTAAAAACTTATAAACATAGGCATATGATTACAAATTTATTTTCAAAGAGATATAATTTTAGGAGTGTGACAGATATAGAATATACTATATAGCATGTTTCCAAAGTCTTAGTGTAGGTTTAATTAAGCTTTAATAACTTCAGAATTAAGAAGGCAATAAACAAGAAAGAAAGGATGAAAGGAGCAGAGGAAGGGAAAGAAGAAGGGTTCCTAACATTTTAAAAATATTTATATAGTTCTTATTTTAATAAGAGCTTTAGCTCAACATAGCTACTATCTTGTGCTAAATATTAATCTACTTATTTTTTGAAATTTGTTAAAACTTTGATTAGCTTCTGTTCATTAACCAAAAGGGTTCGATTTGTAATCCAAGACTTAAAATTGTCCAAACAAGATTTTGAGACATATAAAGTAATTTTAGTGTGTCTCTACCAAAAAATCAAATCTAATGGACATAGATCAGGTGACCAAGAGGACTAAGAAGAGGATTGTTTCTGCCAATAATCCAGTATTAGAAAGGGTCATCCAGAAATTGTTACATGTTATGCATAAGGACAACATGATTGATCTTTCTAAAATTGAAATTATTTAAAATTTACAAACCTAAATAACATCTCAAAGAAAATTTTAAAAATATTCAAAATCATTATTTTTGGTGAGTTTATAGCATTTATTATTTTTGAAGTTACTGAATCTTTACAGCACTATGATTATGATTTTGGGACATCCTGATTGTTTCTGTGATAATAGGTACATTAGTTTAAATAATCAATAAATAATAAGAATCTTCTGTAGGCAAGGTACTATTTTAAGAATTGATGATGGAAACAAAGATGCAACTCTAAGACCTTAAGTTACTGTAAAAGTGCCAGTTCACACTGTAAGAGAGAGGGAACTTCTCACCTGGGAGCCACTATATCAATGGAATCATAACTATTATGCCAATCTTATTCTTTTTTTAGCATAATGTCATAAAGTTTTGACTCAGAATTTCTTAAAGGGATCGACATAGGTTTAGAATATATACATTTTGTTTTCTTAATATTGGTGAAAAAATTCTTGCAAGGCCTCATTTCTCAAATGCATAGTATAGTAATACAAGTCATTCCTTATTTGATGGATGGTCAAAGGATATGAAGCAGTTTTCAAATGAAGTAATCAAAACTATTTATAGTTATATGAAAAAATGTGCACTAAATCACAATCTATTAAAGAAATGGAAATTAAAATAATTCTCAGATACCACCTCATACCTATGAGTTTGACTATTATGATAGAATAGTAAAATGACACATTAGAAGTTCGGTGAGAAAATTGAAACACTAGTTCATTGTTTGGAGAATTGTATAAACTGATTGAACCATTCTTGAGAGCAATTTGGAACTATGCCCAAAGTGCTATAATGTCAAAAATATCCTTGACATGGCAATATCAGTACTATGTCTGTAATCCAAAAAGATAAAAAAAAAATCGAAAGGACCTATATTACAAAAACATTTATAGAAACTCTTTATGTTTTGGCAAAGAATTGGAGAGTGAAGGGATTTCTTTCTATTGGGGAATGGCTGAGCAAATTGTGGTATATGATTGCAATGGAATATTATTGCTCTATAAGAAATAATGAACAGAATGATTTCAGAAAAAAAAATTAGAAAGACTTACATGAACTGATGCAGAGTGAAGTTCACATTTCCCATTGTTGGTAGAGAAGAATTACATTATTGATCATAAGTGGCACCAAGGAATCAGATGTGTTGCTGGACTATGTTAGTCATCTTAGTCTTAGTTTTGCTGAACCAGCAAGGGACAAGTAGAATGTTAGGTAGAGCCTGGATACTAGTCTATGGAGGGAACCCAGGCCCACTGGGATCCAGCAGAAAAAGGTCAAGGTGGAGAAGGAAATGGAAGTAGATTCATTGACTGGAGTTATTGGGTACAGTATACTTCTTTTCCATTTTTAGTATTAAATTTGGTCAGATATTGGAAGAGCTTATTTATAGAAAGCAGATGGCTTTTTGTCATTTAATTTACTAAAATTTACTTAGGATGAAGAAGGGAGAAGTTTAGCTGACTCCATGATAAAAGCTCCCTAAATACATTAGGTACTTAAGTGGTCTGCAAACTGACAAGTAAAAGGAACACTGATTTTTAAATGAATTAAGTCTCCTGTAATTTTTGAGAAGAGAGAAATGCATAGTCCACAGTCTCGTATGATAACACATAAGTTGAAACAGTTTCAGAATTTTCTTTTTAAAAAATCAAATCCTATCTCATCACAATAAACAGCAAACCTTTATTATACATTTCAAAAACCAAAGATGCTCTTTGCTTGCTTGGGTAAAGGTTGGCATTAGTGTGATTAACATAATCACAAAAGGTTAATTTAGTTTGGTTGAATCAATATCAATATTTTCAATTCGCATGTTCACCTTGAAAAGCAGGCTAATAATCTCCCTTTTGCCCTCCTCCCTTCAACTCCAGTAATTCCTTCTCAGGGGCTTTAACTCATCCAACAATAGCCTTTTCTATAACTAGACCTGTGATTCTGAATTTGATGTTTTATATATTGATACAGAGGTATTATGTAATTTTTCAACAATCACAAGATGTTTTTTCTATGTGAAATTGTATCCAATGATCATAGCACTCTGTCCCTTTCAAATTGCTTAAGAACTTGTTCTCATTTACTTTATAATTTTGATATAGTGATTCAATAAGCTATCTAGGACTTCTATGGTTACATAAATTGAGATACACTTAAATTGAGATTCCTTTGTTCCTCCATTTCTTTAACTTTTTTTTTTCCTGTGGGGAGGGTGAATAAAATTCTTAACCCTAATGCCATTTTTTCTCTTCTTTTCTTTTGTCATCACTACTTAGTAATTTTTTTCTTAGAACAAACTATTTTCCTTTTCAAAAGTCTATATCCTCACAAAATGTTAGAATAAAAATAGCTATTATTCTGAAATTATACACACACACACACACACACACACACACACACACATATATATATATATATATATATATGTTTGTCTTTCAAGAATGCTAAAATTTTAAAGCTCAGCGTCAGCCTTTTTAATTTCCTAAGAAATTACTCTTGAAGGACAGCTAGGTGCCTCAGTAGATTGAAAGCCAGGCCCAGAGATGGGAGGTATTGGGTACAAATCTGGCCTCAAACACTTCCTAGCTGTGTGACCCTGGGCAAGCTACTTAACACCCATTGTCTAGCCCTTACCACTCTTCTGCATTAAAACCAATATATAGCATTGATTCTAAGACTGAAGGTAAGGGTTTAAAAAAAATAAAAGGAAAAAAAAAGAAATTATTATGCTTCCTATTTCATTGACAGAAAGAATGCCATTCTGTCAATTCCCTTTTTTCTCCCTTTTTATGACTCACAATCTTGTTGACATCATCCTTCATTCTTTTCTAAAAAATAAAATTTTAAAATTCTAATCTCAGATGAAGTTGGCTCTTTCAAGCAGAACAAGCTCATTCTTTTATTTTTGTCTTGTAAATAACCCCAATAATTATGATTTCTCTGTATCTTTTAATCTCTTTTGACCTAAGGTCTCATTCTCTGTTGTCTTATAAAGTACACTCAACTCACCTCTACCCATCATCCTTAAAAGACTCTAACTTATGCCTCACAGCTTCTTAAGCCATTATCCTACATCTATTTTCTATTTGGTAACATGCTTAGTATAGTACCAGAAACATAGTATGTACTTTAAAAAATGTTATCTATCTATCTATCTATCTATCTATCTATCTATCTATCTATCTATCTATCTATCTGTCTGTCTGTCTGTCTGTCTGTCTATCTATCTATCTATCTATCTATCTATCTATCTATCTATCTATCT
>NC_058131.1:74224965-74236740 GCF_016433145.1 Gracilinanus agilis
TCTATCTATCTATCTATCTATCTATCTATCTATCTATCTATCTATCTGCCATTATCTCTATTTTTCTTTCTCAATTTCTCTGTGTCTATGTCTATGTCTATGTATCTGTCTCTGTCTCTCTGTCTTTTTTCCCCCTTTTGGATTTTGAAACAAACACTCTTGTTTTTCCAGTAGTGGGTACATAATAGGCGCTTCATAAATGGTTATTTATTGATTATTATTTTGTCTTCAATTTATCTGCCCAATCTTCAATTGCTTTAGCATACACTGTAATTATAAGTGTACCTACACCATAACTATGCATGAACCTATAAGAATTAAATTGAAGAGACTGATCCTTAGAGTTTTATAAAGTTTATTAGAATTATTTGAACAAATGTAAAAAGCAGATAGTATTTATGTAGAGTCCAGCATTGTACATCCTTACTAATGTTTTTTTCTTAGAACAAATTATTTTCCTTTTCAAAATTCTATATCCTCACAAAATGTTAGAGTAAAAATAGCTATTATTCTGAAATAATGGATATACTTGTCTTTCAAGAATGCTAAAATTTTAAAGCACATGGTCAACCTTTTTAATCTAAGAAATTACTCTTGAGGGGCAGCTAGGTGACTCAGTGGATTAAGAGCCAGGCCCAGAGTTGGGAGGTAAAACTATAAAAGCCTTAATGTAGATGGCATCCTTTGAATTGAGCCTATCCTTGCAAAATGTATGTCCATCTATTGGTTACAAAATGTAGTTCCTTAAATCTGCTCTTACTTTAGTCTACATCTCTGTGGAAAAAAGTATATAAACTTCTCAAGGTGATATTTTTTTTAATAATATTAATCTCTCTGCAAAATGTGATGATTCTCTCAGATGAAAGCCACGTGAATTTTGTAGGTGATGGTGAGGGTGCAAGTTCAGTTACATTACTCTCTGTATACAGTTTGATTCATTTGAGAGAAACATTAATAGTGAATAGCATCTGTCAAGATTATGAACTGTAGAAATCAGTTGGAAATACTCAGAGTTTTTCTTCTTTAATTAATTCTTATCAATGGAATGAAAAGTTGATTTAAATCAACCCAAAATGATACTAAATAGTTTTATGAAAGCAAAAATAAACCACAAGGTGTTTTTTCTCCAAAAAAATATTTTTGGGGGGTGGAAATGCAGAACTTTATTGAAAAATATCACCTTGATAAAGCTTTAACAAGTAGAATTGTAAATTTGTTAAATGGCCAGACCATTTCCCATTTCAGAGGGATTTTGAAATGCAGAAAAAAACAAACATCATTGAATAGGTTGATTGTGAAGCTTATACCTGGTGGATCTCAATCAGGGTTCAGTAATAAGGGACAGAAAAGAGAAAGAACTACAGAAGGGCAGTTGCCCTCAGATATTATGGAAGTGGATTCCTATTCTAGGCAATAGTATTTCTTCTTCCAGGTATCCCCTTAGGAAAAGAACTCTCAATACAAGTAGAGTTAAATTAAAACTACTTTATTTAACCTAATTATTGTTTTTATTTATGTATATGTATTATTAACTTTTTTTTGTAAAATAGGATTCCATTAATTCATATACCTTATAAAAATCTGGATTTTCTGGGTGTCTGGAACAGATTAATTCAATTTACATAATCATTTGGCACACCACCTTTGTGGGTACTCCACCTGCCTTCTGGAATGAATTAATGACAATTATCCAGTTACCACTGTAGGTTGGTTTTTTTTGTTTTTTTTTTTTTTTTAAGTAAAAGCAAAGAGATAGAGATTAAAAAAAAAAAAAAAAAAAAGCCTAGTCTAGCTAGCCATGGGGCTTCTATAGCAACACCCCAGCAAGTTCTTGGTAGCATGCCAGAGACAGAGTTCAACTTCCTTGTCCTGAAATCCTTTCTCCACCCACTAACTCTCACAAGTCACATCTCAGGAACCAATCAGGGCTTTTCATTTTGTCTGAACCACCTAGGAGGGCAGGCAGTCCAGGGAAGATCATCCTGATTTCCTGGTCTGGTGATATTCTTGACTCCATTGCTCCATTTTTCTGGCTGTTCTAGCTTTGTGACTAAATTTATTCAATGCTTTCCCTGGCACAGTCCTTGCTTCTGGGCTCATGTCCGGAAACTCAAGCCAATACACTTAGTGAAAAGAAGGGAGGAGGAATTTCCTTTTGTACATACCTTTGGACTCTTATGGACTCCTATCTGTTTTCTGTATTCTTACTCTCTCCCACTCTCTCTTAATGTCTTAATGAGTTCTCAGAGGTGAGATTATTTCTATGCATATAACTAAAATCATTCTCCTGTGTTCTAGTCTCCCCCAAACCATCTTCCTAGTTGGAATTTTCAATTGAATATCTTTATAGAAATCTCAAATATAATATCTTAAACATAGAAATAATTGAGTTGACTTTCAATTGCCACATTAAAAGAGTAAAAAACATTTAGAGTCCTGCTCAATCCAACCTCAGCAGGGTAAGAGCAGAAACCAATAAAATACAGAACAGGCAGCAGTTAGGAGGAAAACAGTCCCTCATCTCAAAAGGCAATGGGAGTAACTCAGCTCAACAAGGTCTACTAGGCTCAGTGAGATTCTGCAGAAAATAACTCAACCCAATACGAATAGCATCTGAACTTAATGGCTGTAAACTTCTACATAAACAGTCCAACCTGACTGCCCCTTTAGAGTGTTCATTCTGGGTCAGAGACAGCTAAACCACCCCCAGACACAGTACAAGTGGGAGACATGACTGTCTCTACTTCACAAAAAAGAGCTAAGCGTCAACATATAGACAAAATAAAAAGAAAAATAACCCCCAAATGAGCAAAATGCAGAGAAAAAGCCCATTGCTGGAAGATTATTTCAGCGAGAAAGATCACACATGCACAGATGAAAATGTGTGAAGACTTAAAGGAAAATGTAAAAGAGGATGTCAAGCCCAAAATGAATTCCTAGAAGAGTACTAAAAAAGATGATAAAACAATGAATAAGAGAAGAAAACTTAAAAAGAAAATGATTTTTAAAATCGATGGCTTAGAACGAAACATATTGAAGAATACAGCTCTCTATAAAAGGAAATGTAATACCTCAAATATATAACTATGATCATATGAAAGTAACACCCTGAGAAAGGAAGAACAAAGCCTCAAGGTAGAAAAAGGCTCTCTAAAGATTATAATTTTATAAATGGAAGTTAATGACTTCAAAATATAACAGGAAACAAACAAATTCAAAAGGATGAAATATTAGAAGAAAATCTGAAATGTCTCATTGGAAAAAATTCATCTGGAAAATAAATTCAGCAGAAATAAACTAAAAATCACTGGGATTGTTTGCAAGTCATGATCTAAAAAAATAAAATAAAATAAAATAAAAACCTGGACATCATATTGCAAGAAATTTTCAGGAAAAACTGCCAGGATGATATTGAACAAGGGGAGGAAATAAAAATTGAATGAAACCACCAAACACTTCCTGAAAGAAATCCCAAATGTAAAAATCCCATGTCTATTGTAGCCAAATTCTAGAATGTATAAATCAAGAAGAAAATATTACAAATGACCAGAAAAAATATTGTGGAACTAAAGTATACTTGAGGGGAAATGTATATCTTTAGCTGCTTTTTTGACAATAAAATAGAGAAAGAGCAAATCAATGAACTGGGCATGAAACTAAAAAACAAAACAAAAAACAAAAAAGAGTGACTTAAAAATACCCAATTAAATGCAAGTTTTTTTAGAAACTCTGAATATCAAAGGAGAGATTAATAAATTTGAAAATATGAAACCCACTGAACTAATAAATAAGACAAGTAATTAGTTAAATGACAAAAGATGATAAAATAGATAAATTATCGATTAATTTTATTTAAAAAAAAGAAAAAAGTTTTCAAAATGAAAATAATAATAATAAAATTAGAAACAGGGAAGAGGAAATTAAAATTATTATTAGGAGCAATTTTCCAAATTATATGCCAATAAATTTGATAATCTAAACGAAATAGATTAGTATTTTTTAAACCCTTACCTCCTGTCTCAGAATCAATACTAGTTATTGATTCTAAGACAGAAGACCAATAAAGATTAAGTAACAGGGTTTAAGTGACTTGCCCAGGGTCACACAGCTAGGAAGTATCTAAATCCAAATTTGAACCTAGGACCTCCTGTCTCTGGGCTTGATTCTCAATCCACTGAGCCATCCAGATGCCCCTGAAATAGATTAATATTTAAAGAAATATAAATTACCCAGATTAACAGAAGAGGAAGTAAAATACTTGAATAAACTTATCTCATGAAAAGAAATTTAAAGGGGGGGGGACCTGGGTCAGACTGATACATAAAATTAATTATGCCAAACAGTTTAAAATAATTCTATTATCATATAAACTATTTGGAAAAATAATTGAGGAAGGTAGTGTAGCAAATTTCTTTTATGTCCTAAATATGATACTGACGGCAAAACCAGGAAGAACAAGAACAGTGAAAGGAAACTAGACAAATATATCTAATGAACATTGATGTAAAAATCTTAAACAAAATACGTGCAGGGAGATTACAGCAATATATCACAAGGATCATACACTATAAACAGATGAATTTAATAAAAAGAATGCAAGGATGGTTCAGTATTAGGAAAACTATTAGCATAATTGACTATACTCTTTATTACCATTACTATTCAATATTGTACTAGAAATGCTAGCTTTATCAATAGGAAAAGAAGAAGAAATTGAATTAAGTAGAATTGACAATGAGAAAATGTTATCACTTTGCAGGTTGGTGGTCACTACACATGCTATAGCTCCTTTTTAACCCTTACCTTTTGTCTTAGAATCAATACTTTATATTGGTTCTAAGGCATAAGAACAGGTAAAGAACAGGCTAGGCCATAGAGGTTAAGTGACTTACACAAGGTCACAGAGTTAGAAAGTGTCTGAGGTCAGATATGAACCCAGGATGTCCCATATCTGGGTCTGCCTCACAATCCACAGAGCCAACTAGCTGCCTTTCATTTTATAGTTTCTTGATGCCACAGTTGAGTGAAGAGTGGACACCAAAGACAGAAGTAGCCCTGAGAATGGCTCAGCAAGCCCTCCCTCTAGAGTTGCTAGTCCTCTTCAAACACTTACACACACTTCTCACCTAAAATATGGAGATAATAATATACTCCTTTTCTCAGATTTATTATGAAGACAAAATATTTGTAAAGTTCTTTGCAAATTTTAAAGCACTATAGAAATGTTATTGATATTATATCTTGCATCCATTCCTTTATTTTTATTCGATGATCACATCTTTATTTCAGACTTTCATCTATTTTTACATGGACTGTTAAAATAGTTTCTCATTTTGTGTCTCTGCCTCAAGTCTTTCTCTACTCTAATCCATCCTCCATGCAACTACTAAAGTGATTGTCATAAAGTGTAGGTCTGATCATGTCATTCCTCAACTCAAGAAATTCTAGTAACTTCCTATTACTTCTAGGACAAAAAATGAACTCATTTGTTTATCAATTATATCCCTTTTCAATCTGCCCCCAGTCTACCTTTCTAGTCTCACAAAAATTATCCCTCATCCCATATTCTGAAATCCAGTGAAATTGGCCTTTGTTCTGATTGTCCTACATGATATTCCATCTCCCTTTCCCTAGAATGAATTTCTTCATTATTCCTCTTACCCCCATTATATAGAAATCCATTTTTTCTTCAAGAGATAGCTCAAATAGCACCTTTTATAGAAATCTTACTCTGATTTCCCCCTTTCCAATAGTTCCTAGTGATTTCCCTCCCAAAGTCTCCTACATATACCTACTTTGCATTTATTCTTTTTATAATGCCTCTGTATTTAGCTCTCACTCTCAGTTTTTCTCAAGTAATTATTCATCAATGTGACTTTGTAAATATTTGAGACAGACTTTCATTGGATTGATCATAGTAATGACTGACATCAATATTATGTTTATTTGCATTTTGGATACAAATACTGTGTTACATCATTTCCTATACTAGAAACCAAGGATAGTGAAGGAGCCACCAATCTATATAACTTAACACTTGGGAGGGACAAAGACTCTGAGAACAATTTTTTCCCTTGGCTAACTAGGAAAACTTGTATATGTCTAGAGTCCTTTAAACATTTTAAAATAGCAATTTCTATTTAAGAAGTTCCATTTTAGCTGTTTCTAAATCAGTTAATAATATGTATTTTCTTTTTAACAGCATTCTGAGGAGTCTAAAGTGGTTTTCAGATTATTTCATTAATCGAAACAGCATTCCCCTTTCAAAGATAGGTTTTTCTAACATTTAACGTACTTTATTTTATACTGAGTTAATATATGATACCACACATTACTCTTGCTTAAGTAATAACAATATTTATAACAGTATAGCACTTGTTATTTAAGCCCTAAATATGAAGAATGTGTTCCTGTTAAACACAAACAATAAAATAGTGAAGGTTGTCAAGCCTGGAAAATAACTTTTAATTCAATGGAATTTTTTGTGACATATCTCTCAATTACAACTAGACTTCTAGGGCTGGATGCCTTAACTAGATACCATTTCTTTTTCTTTTTTCTCCTTTCCTATGGTCTAGAAACATTCAGCTATATTTGGAGTATGCCTTTGCTTTCCTCTCTTCACTCCAGTCCCCCCATTCCATTCCTTCTCTTCCCTTCCCTCCTCTTTCTGCCTCCATCTTCTCTCCTCCCCTGTCCTCTCCTTCCATTCCCCTTTTTACCTGAATGCATACACAATTGCAATAGCAATAGTTCTACTAGGAAAAAAAAAGTTTCCCTGGAGATCAAATGGAAAGAAAACTGGATATATTTCACATCTTGAAAATATATTGAGGATAACATTTGTACAACCCAGTGGAATTGCTTGTTGGCTCTGGGAGTGGGGAGTGAAGAGAGGAGGGAAAGAATATGAATCATGGAAGCATAGAAAAATATTTAAAAAGAAACATTTTTAAAAAGAAAATATACTAGGGGTTGGGGATATTTATGTAAGTACTGGTTGCTTGTATATGCATGTTAGCTCTAAGGAACTGTGGTCTAATGGAAAGTTAACCTACTTTTGGAGTGTGCTTTTAACACTTAACCAGTTATATGCTAGTGGACAAGTCTTAGCTTCAATTTTCTCAGTTTGTGTATGGAAAGAAATATTGGGAAGCCACATTGTTATTAAGATAACATTTAAAATTATATTCATATTGCTTTTTTAAAATTATGAAACAAATATGTTTTCTCTGTGAGAAAGTGTAAAAGGGATTTTTTTCCAAATAGTCTTTTTTATTAAGAAAATTTTTCCATGATTACATGATTCATGTTCTTTTCCTCCCCTCTTCCCACTCCCCTCCCATAGCCAACTCGCAATTCCACTGAGTTAAAAGGGAATTAATTCCTTTTCTAATTTAACTCTCTTATTTTGTCAAAACCCTTTATTTTAACCCTTACAAAAGGCATACAGAGCCAACCCCAGTATCCAAGTATGTTTGTGTAAAGGACAAAAGAGAAAATGTAGGTAACATGTTTTTACTTTTTATTTTTACTTTTTAATATATTTTGCCAATTACATGTAGATACAGTGCTTAATGATAATTTTATTACATTTTGTGGTCCATGTTCTCTCCCTCCTTCCCTCCTTGTCCCTGAGATAGCAGATAATATCATATATGTTATACATGTGCTACCCTGTAAAAGGTATAATACATATTTTGATGGGCTTATCTTGTGAAAGAAGATATATATCATTTATGTAAGAAAATAAAACTCATAAAGTAAGTTTTATGAAAGATGATTTGCTTCGATCTGCATTCAGACTTTATCAGTTCCGTCTATGGCAGCAGATAACTTTTTTTCATCCAAAGTCCTTTGGAATTACCTTGGATCCTTATATTGCTGTTAATAGTTAAGTCATTCAATAATTGATCATCATTCATTATTACTATTACTGCATATAACATTGGTTCTGCTCATTTCACTTTGCACTACTTCAATTAAGTCTTTCTGGGTTTTTTCTTTTTATTTTATCATCCTATTCATCATATCTTATGACATAATGATATCCCATTACAATCATATACCACTTGTTAAGCCATTCACCAATTGATGAACATCCCTTCAATTTCCAATTCTTTGCCCCCACAAAAAGAGCTGCTATAGATATTTTTGTACAAGTTGGACCCTTTCCTCTATATTTTATCTCTTTGGATAACTTGCTTTTAGGACATTAAAACATAATAAAAATGTCATATGTAAAATGTTCTGCCTTTTCATATCTGATTATTAGAATCCTGTCCACATCTAATGGGGGCCCTTTCCTTCATGATTCCCTCTGTTCCTAACTGCTGCCTTTCCTCTAAGATTGCTTTGTATGTATCCTGTATATTTTTATTTTTGCATATATTGTCTTCTATATGAGAATGGAAGCACTCAGAGGGCAAGTTTAAGTGGTGCTTTTTAATCTTACCACATAGTGTAGTTCCTGGCATATAGAAAGCTTCTAATGTTTTTATTAAAGCATTAATATAATTGCAATATTTTCTTGAAGTGTTTAATAGGTGTATGACCTAGAACAAGTCTCTTGACTTCTCTGGGTCTCAGTTACCTCATCATTAAAATTAAAGCACTTTAGTAGATGACTTCTGAGTCCTTTTAGTTCTAATTTAATGGTACTAAGCATATTTATTTTTGTATAGTCTTTTATATGTTTATATATGCACACATGAATATGTTAATAATAATACTAATAACTAAGAATTCCTAGCATTTATATAGTGCACAATATGCCAGACACTTGTTAAATCCTTTATGCTTATGCTCAGGTCTTCAAGGCTCAGCACTCCTTTCATTGTGATATCTTTATTTGCTTCCTTTCTGGGCTAAGACTGACTCACTTACCCCATCTTTATTCACTTTAATAGATTGGACTAGTTCCTCAACATGGTGACCATGCCATCAGAATTCATTCTTAGGAGCCAAGTGATACCTGATGTGGAGAAACTATATTTTTATTACTTAAAAATATTGTTGCTGATGAGTCCATACTGGTATGTTTCACATAAAAACAATAACACTAAAAACAACAGCAAAAAGAAGCCAATATAACACTATCAATTTACAAACATGACACATTTTATTTATTTTTGATAATAATGATAAAATCTTTATTAATCTATAATTGAGTGTACACCATTCCACTAATGCCTGTGATTTATATACAAAGAGAGAGCACAAATTAAAGAAAGTATCAATAAGATTCAAGATCAGAACAATTCACCTACCAAGGATAGCTCACAGTTCTGGATAGTAGCCTTATTGTCCCCATACTGTGTAGAAAATAGACCATACTGTATATAACCTGTATACTGGTATGACTCCTTTTATGGACTTTCAATTTTGGATAAAGCCCTTTCACTGTTACTCTCAAATCACTGACCATGTTAAGGACTTTTAGAAAACAGTTATCTCAAGCCTGAGGTTGGTAAAGGTTCTGAAGTTTACTTCCTTTTCCATATATTGTGGCAGTGTTATATTCTTTCAGGAAGAGTATTTCTCATAAACCTTGGATAGTAAGTTAATTAAGAAAGTATAAAAGATTTCCTTTGCAGCAGTGATAGTTCAGTTGAGATAGTTACATAAATTTGAGGTAGAACCACTTAGCATAATTACATAATTATTTTCCACCTTTAGTGGGAAACATACCGAGTAGAAGGAAAGGAAGTCAGTAAGAAGAGAAAGTAATATGAGACCAAGGTTTACCTGACAGAAGAGAACTATGTAGAATTGAACCATTTTACCAAGAGGTCCAAATTAGGATTGAAGGAGATTGTAGCTAGTGCAGGAGTTATGGGATGGTAATAAACTGAGGGGCAGAGATATTGGAGATAAGGCAAGAACAAAGAACAGGTTTGGGGATTACAAGACAGTTGGAGAAGTAGAATCAAAACAGACTGATAAGATGAAAAGATTTTATACTTCATGAATATGAAAATGGTATATTTATGGGTTATGACAAGATTAAGTCTGGAATGATCTCTGTGTATAACTATAGTGGGGAGGAAAAGGTGGACCTGGGAAATAAGAAGATTGAATACCTGTGAGGTTAGGGTGTTTGGAGGAATATCATATGCATTTTGAAATCCCTTGGTAAAAGGAAGAGTTGGGGAGGAGAGAAATGCTGTGAGTCAGGCACTGAAGTCATTAAGGAAAGAGTGTCCTGGAGGTTTAGATAACAGCCACCAGATTCATTTAGCTGATAAATATGGAGTGAAAGAATTTCAAAAGAGGAGAGATTGTTGAGTATTAGAGATAGAAGGAAAGCCTAGAAATGGAAACAAGTAGCAAGGAGTAGTCCTTCTCTTCCACCACAATCAATGAGTAAAGATATGAGTGAAAGTCCAATTGGATAGAAAAAGGGTGGTAAAAGAGACTGACATTAGCAAGGAGCCAGGTCTCAATGAGAAAGGGAGGTAGCAAGAATAAAAATAGTTCAAGATGACCTATCTACAAATACTTTTGTTTTAGAGGGGCTGCTTTCTTTCATGTGCTTTTATAATTGTCTCTATTTCTCCTCAAATATATTGTTCATTTCTTGGGCTTCTTTTCACTCAGGTCCTATCAAAGCAATCTGTGTTTCACCCTGAGATTACTTTTTTTCTGTGTTTCTCTCAGAAAAAGGCCTTTTTGACTACCCTTTCCAATAAATAAAATGTCTATATAAGAAAGTTCTCAAGTTACCAGATGCCATGAATCTGGAAGTACTAGATAATACTTTTAATTACAGTCAGGATACAAAAATATATTGATTTTTTAGGACTGATAAATAGAAATAAGCAAGACTAGTGAGAGGCTACTTTAATAAAGTATACAGAGAGTTCAAAATTGGATTAAGATCTGTATTCTGGATCTCAATCCTTTTGTCACTTTTATTGGTGTGAAAAGAATGATGTAAGAAACAATTAAAAATAATAATGATTAACCATATATATGTACATATATATATATATTATCCTTTTGAAAAGTAGTTCATAGTCTTTACCAGATTGACAAAGGGGTCTATGACACAAATTAAGGTTTAGAACTTCTGTCCTTGGACACTTTTTCCAACCTTAAAGACTGTGCATGAAGTCAGGATGATTTGACTTCAAATCCAGATTAGGATACTTACTATGAGACTCTGGCCAAGTCATTTTACTTCTTCCTCAGTCTTCTCAAAATATAGACAATAATAACCTTTATCTACCAGGATTATTGTTAGGATTGAATGACATACTATTTGTAAAGTGTTTACCACAGTGCTTGGCTTATTTTAGGTGCATACAAATGATAGCTATTATCTACTACTACCATGAGCATATTATGACCATGACCACTACTACTACTACTACTACTACTACTACTACTACTACTACTACTACTACTACTACTACTACTACTACTACTACTACTACTACTGCCACTATTGCTACTACTGCTATTCCTCCTTCTCCTCTTCCTCCTCCTCCTATTTCAAATCTCTTTTCTAGGTACTAGGATGGGAAGATGTGCAATATTGATAAATGGGAAATAGGTTCTATTGCCATAGAATTTCTTTGGGGAAAACTAAATATCTATTTTAGAATAAATTTACAACACAGAACAGAAGGACATATGGATAAAGTAGGAGAGAAACAGAGAGCATTGTATGAAGTTGAATGTTAGAAGTAATTTCCCACACTGAGGGCAAAAGATAGCTTCTTGAAATACAAATATATATATATATATATATATATATATATATATCTGTCT